>NW_024069104.1:0-68732 GCF_009389715.1 Phoenix dactylifera
TTCTGAGAGGGTCGACCCAAGGATGTTTGAGTCGACCCAAGTGAATGTTGGGTCGACCCAAGGACAGGTTGAGCCGACCCAAACACGGGCTGAAGCATAACGGCTAGTTCTGCAGATGTACTTTTTGTCCTTTCCCCAAGGTCAGTAACGGCTAGTTTTTCAAATCTAACCATTGGGGCTTGTCCAAAGGATGTGGGAAGCTATTTAAAGGGGCACTATTCATCAGATAGAACAACTTTTGAAAGAGATATCAAAGAGTACACAAGAAACAAAAGTTGCCCTAATCTTCTTCATTCAAGTGCTTCATCCAAGAATCAAAGAAGGGGTTGAGCAGATTCAAAGAGTCATCAAGAGCTCCATCCTCCCTTGAAGAGTGAAGCATCTTTGACAAAGAAGAGCAAAGCCACTTCAAAGCGATAAATACTTTCTAACTCTTCTTTGTAGTTAATATTGTTTCATTTGCTCATTTAGGAGTTTGAATCTTTCTTTTTGTTTGTCGAACTATTTGTAAAGGTTCGTTGGTGAACCCGTAAAACCAACAAAGGTTTTTGGTAACCCGAAAAACCAAAGTGTAAAGGTTCGTTGGTGAACCCGCAAAACTAACAAAGATTTTTGGTGAACCCGGAAAACCAAAGTGTATAGGTTCGTTGGTGAGCCCGTAAAACCAACAAAGGTTTTTGGATTGTGAGCCCGGAAAACAATCCAACTGTAATCCGCGAGATTATAGTGAATTCCCAAGGGGTCGCTTGGGGAGTGGACGTAGGTGCTAAGGAGAGCACCGAACCACTATATATTGTTGTGTTTGTGTTGTGCTTGTGTTTACATTTATTCTTGCATTATCTTCCATCTTTGTTCTAGTTTAACTCATTCAAATAATCTAAGAAAGCAACCACCGCATTTAATTAAGAAAGCTTTTAAAACACCAAAAGAGAAGAAACCAATTCACCCCCCCCCCTCTTGGATTGTCACCTTGGGCAACAAGTGGTATCAGAGCAAGGTGCTCTAATAGTACTCATTGATCTCACAATCAAGAGTTAAAGATCATGACAACCCAAGTGGGATGTTCTATGAGTGAGGGACAATTAATTGATAGACCTCCACTATTTGATGGTATAAACTACACATATTGGAAAGCACGCATGCGCATTTTCATTCAAGCACATGACTACGATTTATGGAGTATCATAGTCAATGGGCTACATACAAATGCTAATCATGATAAGAAAATGGCTCAGCAAAATGCAAAAGCCATGAATATTCTATATTGTGCATTGGATGATAGTGAACTTAATAGCATATCTTTTTGCATAACTGCTAAGGAAATATGGAATATGCTTGAAGTTAAATATGAATGCACTAACGTTTCTAGTGAATTTGAAACTAGTTCCGAAGAAGAAGAGCATCAAACTGAAACTGAAAATCTATGCTTTGTAGCACATGAAGATGAGGTATGTACTCGAACATAAAGTGATTTCTCATTCAAAAATCAAGTACATACTGAAGCTCAATCTGATTTTACATTTAATGAACTTCATGATGCTTTTTCTGATTTATACCTAGAATATAAGAAGCTTAGTTTAAAGAATAAAAAGCTAAATCAGAAAAATCTATCTCTTGCTGAAAGCTATGATATAACTCAGAAAATAATAAATTACTTTCAGAAGACAATGAAAGGCTAACTAAAGAAGTTAACAAATTTAAGCCTATAGTTGAAAAATTTACTATCAGCTCTGAAAAACTGAACTTAATGATAAATAATCAAAAAGCTGAATTTGAAAAGGCTGGATTAGGATATCAATCTTGGTACACACAAAAATCCCTTAATGATATATGTGTTAAATCCTCCACTATCTATCCTAAAACGGATTCTAATTTATCTGATGAACCTAATGAACAAAAACAGAAAATTAAAAATCCATCATCTACTTATATTAAATCGATGTTTGTTAAATTTAATAAGAGTATGCAGAAATACATTCCTTATAATCCTAAAATCTGCAAGCCTATGGACAAAATAGCCATTAAGAAAATATGGGTTCCAAAAGGAACAATAATAGCTAGCCTACAAGGACCCAAAAGAGCTTGGGTTCCTAAGTTGAAAATCTGAATATTTTCTGTAGGTGTGTCTAGCACTCAAGGCTCCAACAAAAGATGCTAATTTAGAAATTGGGTGCTCTAGACATATATTAAAGAATGAAACTTAAAATATACTTTAGAAAAATAATTGAAATGAAAAGAATAATGAAATTAGTAATCCTTGCATCTCATCATTCTCTTTGCCTTAGTATCTAATTAAAACATAAATTGGAGGTATTAATCAATTTTGTGATATAGGTAATATTTTTAAAAAATATAATCAAATCACTTCATTTTATAGTATGCCTTACTTACTGCTGGATAAGTTGCTAAATGATTAATCAATTTATTAAGAATAACTCTATGAATTCTCTATATGCTTGATTGAGAGTTTTTATCAATGGTATTATCTTATTGATCATAGACATGAGAATGTATACTTAGTATGCCTTTAAATATATGCACTATGAATACCAAGATTAAAGAAACCACTTTTGGCATATAAAATCAACTCATACTAGTATGGACTTAATCTCAAAAGACCTTGTCATTGGTTCACTTAGATTAATTTTTGCAAGGTCAAAGTTTGCTATGTATGTCATCTAGAAAAATAAACTAGAATCATTTCTAAATTTGAAAACATTGTTTCCACCTTTTAGCCGTTGGAAATTCTCCATAAGAACTTATTTGGATCTCTAGGATTGTGAACCTAGGAGATAAGCTCTCTAATTTTGTAATTATGGATGATTTCTCAAAGCTAATGTTGGTTTTATTCTTGGCACTTAAATTGAAATATTTTTCGTTTTGGCACAAACTTACAAAAGGTTTCAAATGAAAAAGGTTTGCAAACTGTGAAAATTCATGGCACAGCTTTGAAAACCAATTTGTTGATAAAATGGTATTGAATACAATTGTGCTTGCACCAAGAACACTATTGCATATAGGGGTTATAAAAATATATAAAAAAAAATTAGAACCTTTGTTGTGTAAGGACAATGCTTTGTGATAGCAACTATCATCACAGCTTGTCATATTATAAGATTTCTATTAAATCTATTTTTAAAGAAAACCCCATGTGAACTCATGAAAAACAGAAAATCAAATGTTGCATTCCTTCATGTTTTTCAGTTATACATATTATGTTCTCAAGAATGAAATATATGCCAAATCTGATAAAACAAGTATTTCTTTGGATATTATTCTTTAAGCAATGCATATAGAATATTCAATGAAAAGATACTAGTTGTAGAAAGATCAATTTATATTATTCTTATTAAAACTAGATCTTTTATTGAGAATATAGTTTATCACTTTGATTCTATGTAACAATCTGAATTTTGATAGAAACAACTATTTAAGATAATTTGATTAAAACTTAACTGGTATATCTTATTGATAATTATCTTAAGCAAATAGAATCTAAGCTAAATTATTTTTGAAAATAAGAAATTGGTTTGACTTTGATAAATCTTCTTATTGCCTCACATGGGTGTCCTTGAACCATATTATTTAATAAAGTTATCTCTTCAGTTCAAGTGACTTGTGCTTGCTTATATTTAGGCAATCTCTTGAGTAAAGTCACTCAAATTCAATTATTGTCATGTCTCATGTTGAGTCATCTAGTTAAGAGATATGTTGTATGAATGTTTTTGTATCCTAGAGAACCTAATGAATTGCCTTCAAGAAAAGAAAAAGATTTTGCTAATGATACAGGATTTGTGAGCAAGAAATTTCAACTTGAAGGACACCTCGATGAAAGATACAATAAACATTCTCTTGGAAACAAAAAAAGAGGAAGATTTTCTTCAGCCAAGGGTGTAAAGAATCTAAAAGGTATTTGGCTTGAAGAATGCTAAATGTACTGGTAATCTAAACTCTTCTCTTGTGAGTTAGTTGAGCAAAATCAATAGTCTGAAATTATATGGTAGCATGATTAAACCTTTAATTGCTGATCATCTTGATATCATGCTTCATTCTCATGCTAGTGATAATTGTTTAATGGTGTGATTAAATTGAAGTTTACTTTTTCCTATATAATGCATAACCATGAAATACACAAGTTTATGCCTCAAATCTCTAATTCAAAATAACTTGTGATAAGCTATGAATCATTGGGCATAATGAAAATGCTGTTTGCATGATATACATTTATATGCAGCATATTAGATTAATTCTTTATTCTGCTCTTTCATGTAAATTACTTGAGAATAACAAAAAGAGGGAGAGATAAAGAAAAAAAAATGAACAATTATTCAAGGAAAGTAAAATCTAAGTAAAGGCAAATGCTCCAATCTTTAGAAAAAGCAAAACAAGCATAATATATTTGGCACATTTGTAAGACTAATATGAACATTTCTTTGAAAGAGATAAAATCCGTAATTAATTACAAGAAAAGTTTGAAGTGAACATTTTAACCCTTCTATATTGCTCATCATAGGGATGGTGTCAATGGGGAGGCTAGTGGTAGTACCCGACACTATTTGACCCAACTATTCGGTGTAGGGCATATTAGGGACGGCACAAGAGGGAGGCTAGTGGTAGTACCTTGTGCCCCTTCCAACTCCACCGGATAGGGAGCAAATAGAGTATAGAGCATAGAAAAGTAAAACCAAAAGAAATGAAGATTAGAATGTTCACTAAGTGTTTAAAGGAAGAAATTCAAAAATGAGGAAATGAATGACAAGATAAATGAAAGTATATAAAAAGTTTGTGAAAAGCCAAATGAAGTTTCGATCACTTGAAAACACACCTTTAGGATAAAATCAGTGTAGAATTATATATAAATAGGGAGAGTTTATTTAAAAAGAATAAATTTTGATCCTTGACATGCTTGCTCTTAATGTTTTAATACATGATGTTATGACTTAATGCATATTATGTTTTGCATGTAACATGATGTTATGAATTATGTGTTTTCAATATTCAAATAACAAAGATCTTTCCTAAATATAACTTGTAATGCTTCATGCCTATAAAATTTGATTGAAACATGTTATTACCAACAACAACATCATTTTGTTTTAATGAATATATTTTGAAAAATAAAAGAAAAGAATAATTTAAATTTGCAAATTAGGCAAAATGAATTGATTCTGATTTATCTTTTATCTTGTCTAACATTAGTACATAATGTCCTCCAATTTGTACCAAAATTCAATATGAATTACAAAGATTCTGGATGTGCTCTAATGTTCTTGAAATATGTGTTTTCAATCTTAATAATTTAAGATGAGCTACAATGTAGAAGATGCATATCTCAAATTATAATCCTGAAAGCCTCCTTGAAAATTTTTATGAAATTCAGAATCTGATTTTGTATAAAAGCTTAAACTTAATTTAAAAAATGCTTCTATCATTGCATTTTTGTAACTTTCATTATATGCTTCAATGATTGCATCATTTTGAGGAATAACTCAATATGATTCCTAGATGAAAACTACGGTCTAAGAAAAATAGAATTAATTTTGATGCCTTGATTGTTTGCTCCGATACGCATCTGAAACATATCATTTTCTATCTTATAAGTTTATTAAAATTAGTCTAAATGATGCGTTTTTCAATGATCTTGATTGCAAATAAATGGTTCTAAACATATGATATTATTTTGATATTAAAAAGATTTATGGTGCTTCATATATACATTGCTGAAAAACTATGACTAAGAAATTAATATTTTGAATATACACTCCTACATAATTAAATGCTTCTATCATTAAAAAGAAAAGCTATTTTTAAGAAGAGAGTTAATGATCCTAAAGCTTAGAATATTTCAACTCACTTCAATAATTCTTATAGAAAAGAAAATGTAATTACTTTTGAAAGAAATTTGAGCTTCAAAAGAATTATTTTCTGATTAATATTTCCATACATATTCAAAAAAAATAAGAGGAAATATAATTTATTCTTGAAAGATTAAAAAGAGTGATTGCTATAAATTTTGAAAAATTCTAGATCACTCTACATTCTTGATATTATAGAAGAACAAAAAAAAAGGTTTGAAAGAAAATGCATCTTTTGAGGGGGAGCTTTAAATACTCAATCTCTTTATTGAAAATTATCTTCAAACTCTAAACTCTCAAATGGAATGATTAATTAAGGGGGAGAAAGAAAATTTCAGAGTGAGAGATCATATAGAACTTAATCGTATAAATTCGCATCTAAAGATGAGACAAAGAATACTAAATGTAAAGTGGTATTAAACTTTGTGCTTCATTGAATATCTTTTGAAAGTTAGATTTCCATCTGTATTCATCGATAAATCATTTATTTCTGAAAATTTAATTGAAAAGGATTCCATCTGTCTTAGTTTTGAAAATTTATATTGGAATCTACTTATGAGTTCTTATTGGCTAGCACTTTGGTGTTTCAATCCTGAGCCAATTCATTTTAATTGATTTTGATGCTATGATCTTTAAAGGAGTAAAAGAAAGTTTTTAAGAGAGCTCTAAAAGAACTTTCAAAGCCTTGAATTTTATGTATCCTACACTGCATAAATTCATGTTTTGGTATATATGCCCCAATACTTTTATATCATGAAAGAACTTTGAAGTCATTAAGAATTAAGGATTCAACATAATCTTATGTTTTTCGAGTATATAAGTTTTGATCTTTATTTGCTCTTATACTATACTCTGAAAATTAATTAGATTGCTCTCATCTTGTTATATACTTAATATATATATATATATATATATAAAGATGTTGAATTTTCATTCGTGCCTTCTTTGAATATTATTCTTGATACTCCTTGAAATAACTTGAAAAAGATTTCATCTACACTTGATTTGAAAAATATCTTTGGAATCTACATTTAGAGATCACTTCTGGCTTACATCCTTAATATCTCATTCCTAAAGCCAAACACATAGAAATAAGATATCATTTTATTAGGAATCGTGTGCAAAATGGAAACATATGTATTGAGCATATATGTACTGAAAAATAATTAGCTGACATATTCACAAAACCCTTGAGTGAAGATAGATTCTGTACGCTAAGGAGGGAATTAGGCATATGTGATCCTTTTTATTGAAGAGATATAAAAGGGAGCAAGCAGTCTCATGATACATTCCTCCCATTTCTAAAAATCTATGAAACATGAGTCAAACTTGTAATCTATAGATTCCTTACTCATGTATCATTGTCCCAGAAAGAATTTGTAAGGATTGGAAGCAAGAAAAATTTTTAGAAGCGAAAAGGAAGAGAAAGGAAAAATTTCTGAACTTGGGTCGACCCAACGTTGAGTCGACCCAAGAAAATTCTTGAGTCGACCCAACGTCGGGACCCCACTGTTAAAAGGGGAACCCGTGAGCTATCTAGGGCACTATTTACCCTTTGTCCTCTTCCGAAAACCCTATTTCCCACTCTCAAATCTTCTCCAATCATCTCCAAACAGTAGATTACTTCAATATCTTGGAGAAATGGGACCCAAGAGAGCCATAGCCAAGCGATCCGGGAGAGTCTCACGATCTTGTTTAGAGCCTAGTATATGTATCTAGTTCTCATATGTATTTTGTGTTGATCATGTATTTTGAACCTTGATTGAGGAACATTGTATTTGCTTTTGTTTTTGGCATGATTGTACTAAAATGTTCCTATTTTGATCAATGAAGTTTGAATGTTTGTTATTGTGTCCTTTCCCATGTACCTATTTGATGATAACAAAAAGGGAGAGAAGTAAAGAAAGAGTAATAGGGGAGAAGTAAAGATAGAGTAAATAGAGTAACAAAAAGGGGGATAAGTAA
The DNA here is from genome assembly GCF_009389715.1 of Phoenix dactylifera. Lineage (NCBI taxonomy): Eukaryota > Viridiplantae > Streptophyta > Magnoliopsida > Arecales > Arecaceae > Phoenix > Phoenix dactylifera. Next base: position 7,821 of record NW_024069104.1, read on the forward strand.
AGAAAGAGTAATAGGGGAGAAGTAAAGATAGAGTAATAAGAGGAGAAGTAAAGAAAGAAAGAGAAATAATTTGTAAAACAAATTGAAAATCATATAGGAAAGCATATACATCCAAGGGGGAGCAATTTGCAACAATGAAAATGATCAAGTCAAAAATTTATATCAAATTTCAGAATTTGGCACATATAAATTCAGAATTTGGCACGCACCTCTCGCACCCCGATACATAACCTGAAACTCATATTTTATCTCAAATTTTTGAAGTTTCATCGCTAATGAATTATAAATGAAAGGGGGAGCAATTCAAAGAGTCAAATTGGCAATATTTAAATAATATAGGGGGAGATTTCACTCTTATATATGAAAAGCTGAAATTCAGCAATTTAAACCCTTTTATAAACTATTTTTTAAAGACAAGTATCAATAGGCTTATACTCTTTATTTTGTAATCATCAAAAAGGGGGAGATTGAGGATGATAGTGTTATTTTGATGATTAACAAGCAATTATCTAGAGTATATTATAAGTTAAATTGATACTTCATTTATAAGTTCATTACTCTCAGTATATTTGTATGAATTGATATAGATACATGTCTTTGTTCATTTGAATGAATCTAACCTTGAGATGCAGCAAAGTGTAGATTGAGTCGACCCAAAGGTTGATTGGGTCGACCTCGGCACATCAAGAAGTCATTTGGCACACTTCTGCAAAATTGGCACAGATGAACAGTGAGTTGGGTCGACCCAAGGTAAGCATGAGTCGACCCAAACTTCAAGAACCTCAAAACATGAAAGAAATATGTTCTCTGGATTTACTGAGAGGGTCGACCCAAACAGTGGTTGAGTCGACCCAAGCTTGAGTCGACCCAAACCCTGAGAGGGTCGACCCAAAGGCAAGACAGAAAGGCAGACAGAAAATGGTTCTCTGGAATTACTGAGAGGGTCGACCCAAGAAGAAGTTGAGTCGACCCAAGTGAACTTTGAGTCGACCCAAAGAATGGTTGGGTCGACCCATGGGAAGGAAGGCTGAAATTTCAAGTTTCTGTGTTTTCTGAGAGGGTCGACCCAAGAAATGTTTGAGTCGACCCAAGTGAATGTTGGGTCGACCCAAGGACAGCTTGAGCCGACCCAAACACGGGCTGAAGTATAACGGCTAGTTCTGTAGATGTACTTTTTGTCCTTCTCAAGGTCAGTAACGGCTAGTTTTTCAAATCTAACCATTGGGGCTTGTCCAAAGGATGTGGGAAGCTATTTAAGAAGGCACTATTCATCAGATAGAACAACTTTTGAAAGAGATATCAAAGAGTACACAAGAAAACAAAAGTGCCCTAATCTTCTTCATTCAAGTGCTTCATCCAAGAATCAAAGAAAGGGGTTGAGCAGATTCAAAGAGTCATCAAGAGCTCCATCCTCCCTTGAAGAGTGAAGCATCTTTGACAAAGAAGAGCAAAGCCACTTCAAAGCGATAAATACTTTCTAACTCTTCTTTGTAGTTAATATTGTTTCATTTGCTCATTTAGGAGTTTGAATCTTTCTTTTTGTTTGTCGAACTATTTGTAAAGGTTCGTTGGTGAACCCGTAAAACCAACAAAGGTTTTTGGTGAACCCGGAAAATCAAAGTGTAAAGGTTCGTTGGTGAGCCCGCAAAACCAACAAAGGTTTTTGGTGAACCCGAAAAATCAAAGTGTATAGGTTCGTTGGTGAGCCCGTAAAACCAACAAAAGTTTTTGGATTGTGAGCCCGGAAAACAATCCAACTGTAATCCGCGAGATTATAGTGAATTCCCAAGGGGTCGCTTGAGGAGTGGACGTAGGTGCTAAGGAGAGCACCGAACCACTATATATTGTTGTGTTTGTGTTGTGCTTGTGTTCACATTTATTCTTGCATTATCTTCCATCTTTGTTCTAGTTTAACTCATTCAAATAATCTAAGAAAGCAACCACCGCATTTAATTAAGAAAGCTTTTAAAACACCAAAAGAGAAGAAACCAATTCACCCCCCCCCCCCCCTCTTGGATTGTCACCTTGGGCAACATCTTATTAATTCTTGGACGATTCATAGACACATAAACAATATGAATGAAAAAGATGCCTTTTATTTATTCAATAATAATAAAGTCAAATACAAATTATGTCCCAGAATTAATAATGTGTCAGCCAAAATTGGCTTCTAGGGCATACATCTAACATGATCCCCTGATGTGCCTTGCCATGTTGGATTTCATTAGGAGTAAACTAAGATGTTTGGAATGTTCCCTTTCTTCAAAAAAGCTCTCTATTTTGGTGAACTTTCATTCGTAAGCGGTGAAGATTCATCTACTCAAAATATTTAGTTCAAATTAGCATATCCTAATGTGAGTATTATTCTTTTTTTTCTACTATAAAAAAATTGATCCATTAAGAAAAGAAAATTTTTCTACTCTACTATCGATGATTGTGAGAATTAATGCTATAAATAATATATGCTTACATTATCATCAAATAATGAAACTAAATAACAATTAAACTCTATCTAAAGTGAATTATTTTTTTTTCTATTTAACTTTAGCGAGCAACCAGATGCATCATTATATCTTTTCTTTGGAAAAGTTTCGTAACATGCTAGTGGCTATACCTGATTAGTGATATGTCATTATCACTAGTAAATCTAGCAAGACATACACATTAGGTACAAGCAAGTACTATCTTTGGATATAAAAGTGTCACTTGATCCAATGCACACTTCTGCCATCTCACCCATTTAAGCATCGAACATGAAGATGCTTCTTTAGGAACGACTCGACATTTTAGTAGCTTATACGCAATTATGATACTATTAAAACTTTATTGGATCAATTATATTTATCTAAAATTATACATTATAGAAATTTCTAGATTTTCATGTGAGGTTGACTTTGCTGATTACTCTAATTAATCAAATAAAAAACTTTCATATAAATAGTATTAATCAACTTTACATGCAAAATATGGCATGAGTGTATAAATAATCGATCATTAAGAACATGATACCCGGATCACAATACTTTATTTGCACATAAACAAATAAACAACATATTATTATTCAATCCAAATATGAGAGTATTAGAAAATTTGCAATGGCAAATTTAAGGATTTTAGGCAATAAAACGATATTGTATGCACTATAACATAATTATCGGAGGACCATTATATAATAAAACCCCCTTAGGGGGCAAAATAATTATCTAGAGACTTTATATAATAAAGTTTTATTACAGGGACCAAATTACAATTTATTAAGACCTTTTATGTCATAAAAGAATTATTCAGCGGCCATCGACATGAAATCTCATCCGGACCGCCGGTTTTCAAGTGATTAAAGAAAGAAACGAAAGGGTTTTCCGTCGATCAGCGTTGGTGGGTTCCTCCCGGCCTATGCAACCGGCTAGCCGCCGGGGTCCTGATCAGCGGGGCACCGCCTGCTATGTCACTGGAGGAGGAGGTGCGGCGGTTGGCTGCCGGGAGAAAAAGCTATGCTATCTCACCGGAGGGAAAGAAGGAAGGGCCGACTGGCATGACAGATCGGGAAATCACGCCGCCGGCTATCTCGCCGAAGAGTGGGGGTGAGGCGGATCACCTCAGGTGGCTGCCGGATGTGGCCCGTTCCCCCGCCATGATCATCTGAGGGGAAGGACGATGGCGAGAGATCCATCATCGTCCTTCCTCTCTTGGCCTTTCTCTTGCCCTTTGGCCCCTAACCCTGGCCATGAAATCCGGAAGAGCCCGGCCCCTTAGATGGGCTCTTCAGATGGGCCACGAGGCCAGGGTGACTGGCCACATATCTGTCTCCATAAGATCTTTATGGATAACATTTAATTTAACAAAAAAAATACTTCAATGTTCATGCCTTTCAACATCTAAACTCTGATACTATAATATTAAACCGTATGAGACAATAAAATTTATATAAAAATAAAGCTATTGATGCCTTGATCTTTGGAACTAAGTAATCATTATATGTGCTCCTCACCGCCCTAGCACTTTGATTTCCTAAATCCAAATTGAGTATTTCCAATGGAAACGACCACACAAGTACTCTCGAGTGAGTTGGGGATAAAGTTGGTAAGGTATCCTTTTATAATGTGCCTCATCCAGTAATATTAGAGTTAGTTATGAAGATTGAGATGGATGGGTTACGTAGAGTTTAATTTTATAGCAACCACCGAAAGATATATTTCATCACCGTATTGAAGGCTTATTTTGAATCAAAGCTCAGATCAAATTAAAACAACTAAAACAAATCTCGATATGAGCTAGTGTGGGCTACATTGTGATGCGCTCAATAGGATAAAATTCAAAAAATTCTACATATATTTTGAAAAAGCTTAAGAATTAAAGCAAGGTGATGAAGCTTAAGGGGACAAAATTGGGCAAGTTTAGTTAATTTATGTTGAAAACAGTGGCACATGGATTATCCTAATATTTTAGATATAAGATTAATCAACTTTATTTTAGCTGAGTTTCTTGTTCCTGATAGGGAATATCATCAGCCTCTCATGGTCCGCTAATTGCTCTTCAAGCTGTCCTCCTTTGCTCCAACAACTCGTGACTGTGCTGGAAGATAGATTTCACACTGATAATTAATCTGTCATCCAAATAGCCTTGAAACAAGTAATATATTCAAGTTTTATGTAAGCTATGAGCAAAAATCTGCCATCTATTTCTTGCTAGGTTAATTCACAACCTTTGCGCCAGAGAACATCCCATGCTTTTTGCTACTAATTTAGTTCATCTCATTGGTGTAATCCTCTCTTTGTCCCTCTTTCTCACTATTATAGTTTCTATTTACTTTTCGGGCTCGTTTGGTTCGCGGGAAGCATTTTCCTTCCTAGGAATATGATTCCTGGGAAACAAATTCCTAGGAAGAGGATGCCTAGGAAAGTATTTTTGGCATGTTTGGTTGACCATGGGAAAGTGACAAATTTCCAAGGTGCTTATGTTTGGTTGGCCATCCACTTTCCTAGGAAAGTTATATATAATTCCTATTATGCCCTTAATAAAAATTAGGTTTTTAATGCCTCTTTAATGCTTCTTTAATACTGAAGGGACTTTTTGGGAAAAAGTAAAAATGAAGTGATTCCCGCCTCATGGGAAAGTAACTTTCCCATGTTTCTCATGGGAAAGACTTTCCCATGAAATGTGGGAATCACATTCCCATGGGAATACAACTTTCCCTTCTCTCTCCTTTGAAAACTCCAACCAAACAAGAGGCATCTCATTACTTTCCCATTGACCACACTTTCCCCCCTTCTTTTCCCGCGAACCAAACGAGCCCTTCATGTAAGCCTGATATATGTTTTGACGCTCAACGCTCAACCTCTCAATTGAATCGGCCCAGCCCAAGTCCACATAAAAAGAACTTCCACACACTTGCTTTGCACGTGCCTAGCTGGAAGAGGACTGACTCTCGGTCAGAGTTAGAGTACTTGGAGGGGACCAAAGGCTAGAAAACCATAGCCTCCACCTCTATTTAAGGATCCTCACAGCCTTTTGGTCTCCACTGTCGAACCACTGGTGATAATTGCCGCCAACATCTCTCTCCGGTCATGAAACCTCACCGGTAACAAGATATGAAGCCCCAATCCTCTTTTATTTCTCTTTCCTTGTTTTTCCTCACCACCGGCCGGATTCCGGCAAGGAGTTGCCGGAATATAGCTTAAGACCCCCTCCCATGTTTCATGAAATTATCGATCCTCTTTCACTTTTTTTTTTATCTGTAGCCAACGGCCGCTGTCCCCTTTCTTGGCCTCTCCTCTATGTTGGCCTCTAGCTAGCACTGGAGCCTTAGCTACCCACGAGTGGGCTAGGACTCGAAATCCATCGAGCCAAAAAAGCCCCTTTCTTGGCCCTGTTCTCAAATCGATCCATGCTTCTTTTGCATCGGTTGCCATTGTCGATTGCGGCCACCAACTGTCGAACCTCTGATTGCGCCACCATCCCCTTTTGTCGCTAGCCCTCTGACATTGACCACTACCACATTCATAGCCACTAGTCCCTCTTTTCTTCATCTATTTTGTCGAAGAAGAAAAAGAAGGAAAAAAAAAGGAGAGAGAAAGAAGACCCATGCCTCTCTTATTTTGCTTTCTCTACTTCCTCTTTCTCTCACCATCTTATTCGTGGATCCTAATATAAAGTATCGTCTTTTTTTTTTATAGATCCAAGTTGACCCCAGTAAGGATGCCCTAAACCACCTCAGTACCCGTATCATATATTGACCCATTACCCTAGCTCTTGCTAGGTATCTCTAAAATTGGGTCACCATTAACCCTTATTGAGTCACCTAAACCATAGCTAATCTTGACTAATTGAGTTCACCCAACCTGGACCAATTCAGCAGTTGGGTATTGCTACCTAGACGACCCTATCCTTTCTCGATCCTATTTCAAATATGAAGCCATATATCTTGGAGTACTCCAAATTGGATCATTTTGTCTAATTTTGACCCATTTTTAGTTCTCTTGGATTTTGAAATTGTTGAATCTAGATTAATTGTATTCCTAAATGGTTTTCAATAGATTTAATTAATTCGCATAGTGAATTTTGATGCTTTGAGGTGAAAGAAGTAGAGCTTATACTCCTTACTAATTTTCAAACTATTATATATTTTTCATGCATATTTTATCATTGATGATATCATATTTTTCTTAAAATATATGATTAACATATGTATTATGAAAATTATGTTTTTTAAATGAAAAGTGGTTTTATGGATGCTTTTACTGAACATAACTTGTTTATGAAATATAAATCTTATCATGCCGTTTGGTAGTTTTCCACCAACTTATGTGTATATTTTAAAAAAAGAAAATATTAATATTTTAAAGATTTTCAGATAGTTATATATGATTTGTGGAATTGGGATAGATCGTCATTCGAAACTAGTTCCATATGAAACACAACTCAGCTAGTGGGTATAAAGTTAGCATATGAACTATGAATCATAATACTTTGTTAATTATAAAATATAGCCCTATCATGGGTATAAATTGACCTTAACACATATATTTGTGAACGATACTTTGAACTATGATATGTTTATATGGAAAGAATGATTTATGATTTTATTTGTATATATACTTGAAACCATGTTTATAAAATATTGATGATTTTTTGCATGTGTGAATGGATCTATAGCTTGCTTTACCGAAATGTATTATGAAATATTCTATCTTGTAATAATTATGAATTTTTTTAAATGATATATTGATTCATATGAATACTTATACTTGATCTACTAAGGTAGTATGAGATTTGCTTACTAAGCTGTGCAGCTAATATCTTTTTTTATTTTCTTTCTAGACAAATAAGTTCACTGTGAATAAACAATGGTCTAAACTTGGAGTTCTAGCACTTAGAGATTTTGCAGCAAAAATTTTAGTTTTTAAATTGATTATGAATTTATACTATGTGACTTTCTGAATATTGAGATTATAGATTTTGGCATTTAAATTTGGATTTAGTCGCTCTGAACCAATATTTATTTAATTATTTAATGCATAATAAATTTGTACTTTTTGTTATATTTTATTTAAGATAATTTTATTTATATTTATTGTTATTGGCTTCGTATTATCATGGGCACTACCTCATATTAGTATGGCTGTGTTATATGATGGAATTGATTAACTTAATGAATTATAAATCATACCTTGATTCGCTAAATCCATCTTTAATTGCGCTCTGGGCTTTGAAATGCGTGCGCAGTTTCGATCACCGGTGATCTGAACAAAGGTTAGCGAGTAATCTTCTGGAGAGAGAGCACTTAATGCGTGTTTTGAGAAGGGGTCTAACAGGCTATTTATAGCCCTCTCCAGGGACCAAACGCTGCAGGTGGTTACACCCGTGAAGAGTCACCCCCCATCAAGGTAACTCTTCACTGCTGTGAAAATACCGTAATGCCCTTGTGATTATCAAGATTTACGAAATTCAAGGGACACTTGTCAAGATGTGGGTTCTAATTAAACGGGATCAGGGTTTAATTAAACGGGATCCAACATTCTCCCACTTGGACCATATTGACGCCATTTGTCAATGTGGGCCACAACTTGACGGGATCCCAACATTCTCCCATTCGGACCATATTGACAAGTGAAATATCCTTAGCACTTGAATTTTATAATCTGTATACGCGTGTTCTTTCTATCCTGATATCAATTTGGGCAAGCTTTATGTTTGATTACTTTGAGAATAATAATACGAACCATGGCGGAAATAACACCTATTTGATCGGCGTATAACCTTCCATGATCACTATATTACTAAACCATCATAACCAAACCCTTATGAATGAACTTCTCATAAAATTCATTCTTTGGTCACAATTTCTGCTACCATAGTATGCATAAACCATATGAATTCATTAAAGCAGAAAATATAATATATGTGATTTACAACCATCTAAAATGTGCACAATAATACATCAATTAATTTATACAGAAAAGGCCCATTTGACCAACATGCTCCTTGTGCAATCCCGGAGCTATTGCTTTGGTCAAAGGATCTGCTAACATAAGCACAGTATTGATGTATTGAACTGAAACTTTATGGTCTTCACATTTTTCCTTTATAACAAGATATTTCACCTCCATGTGCTTATTTCCATTAGATATCTTGTTATTCTTTATTGAGGAAACTGCTGCTAAATTATCACAATATAACTTTATGGGCCGTGAAATAGTGTCCACGATCTGTAGGCCTGCGATAAAGTTCCTCAACCAAATAGCCTGTGTAACTGCATCATAGCATGCTAATAACTCAGCCTCCATTGTTGAAGCAGCTGTCATCTTTTGCTTCGAACTCTTCCACGAGACTGCACCACCAGCTAGTAGAAAGATATAACCTGATGTTGATTTTCTACTATCTGGACATCCCGCAAAGTCTGAGTCTGAGTATCCAACTATCTCCAAAAGATCGGATTTGTTGTATGTGAGCATATGATCTTGAGTTCCTTGAAGATATCTCAATACTTTCTTTGCAGCTCTCCAATGTTCCATTCCTGGATTAGCTTGAAATCTCCCCAGTAATCCCACAACATATGCTATATCAGGTCTGGTACAGACTTGAGCATACATTAAAGTCCCAATTAGTGAAGCATATGGAAAAGCTTTCATATGCTCCCTTTCAATTTCATTCCTCGGAGATTGTGATTGGCTCAACTTTTCACCTTTAGTAATAGGCACTGGGCTTGGTTTGGAATTTTCCATACCAAATCTCTCCAACATTTTCTTAATGTAGGCTTTTTGAGATAGACAAACTTTTCTCTTAGATCTATCTCTATGAACCTCAATGCCGATGACATATGAGGCTTCACCCATATCCTTCATATCAAAATTGTTGGAGAGAAATTGCTTAGTCTCTCTAAGCAATGCCAAATCACTGCTAGCAAGCAAAATGTCATCTACATATAGGACTAGAAAAATAAATCGACTCCCACTGATCTTAAGATAAATACATCTATCAACAACATTTTCTACAAAGCCAAATGTAGAAATGACGTTATTGAACTTAAGATACCACTGTCGGGATGATTGCTTGAGTCCATATATAGACTTATTTAGCTTGCAAACTTTTTGACTCTGACCTTCTGAAACAAAACCTTCAGGTTGTTTCATGTAAACTTCTTCCTCTAAATCTCCATTAAGAAATGCAGTTCTCACATCCATTTGGTGCAGCTCTAAGTCAAAATGAGCCACCAAAGCCATAATTATCCTTAAAGAATCCTTCTTTGAAACTGGAGAGAAGGTTTCATGATAATCAATACCCTCCTTTTGAGTAAATCCTTTGGCAACAAGTCTGGCCTTATGTCGCTCTACCTTACCCTTGGAGTCTCTTTTGGTTTTAAAAACCCATTTGCAGCGTACTGCAGTAGCCCCAGGAGGTAGTTCAACAAGATTCCAAACATTGTTTTTAGCCATAGAATCTATCTCATCTTTCATAGCATCTAGCCATTTGGAGGAATTTACTGAATTTATGGCTTGTGAGAAATTTATTGGATCATCTATATTGCCAATGTCATAATCATTTTCTTGAAGGTATACTATATAATCTGGTGGAATTGGAGATCTCCTTACCCTTGATGACCTTCTTAAAGTTGCTTCTTGATCCACTGGTTCTATAGGTGGAGGAGCAACATTCTCAGTGATAACTGGCACAGATTCAAGTGGAACATTAATAGTAGACTCATCCTCCTCCAAATCATTATCAATGATAGGTAGAGGAATCATTGGCTGCTTATTTGAATCTTGCACACCATACGGAGTTTGCTTTTCCTCAAAATTAATTTCTTGAGGTGTTATACTCCCACTGATTTGGTCATTTTCAAGGAATCTAGCATTTCTTGTCTCCACAATCCTCAAAGTATGATTAGGACAATAAAATCTGTATCCCTTGGACTTTTCTGGATAACCAATAAAATAACAACTAATGGTTCTAAAGTCCAACTTTTTCTCTTGTGGGTTGTACACCCTTGCCTCAGCTTGACACCCCCAAATGTGTAGATGTCTTAAACTAGGTTTCCTACCTGTCCAAACTTCATAGGGTGTTTTTGAGACAGCTTTAGTAGGAACCCTGTTTAGAATATACGCAGCGGTTTTTAAGGCATCACCCCACAGAGAAATTGGGAGAGTTGAGTGACTAATCATACTTCTTACCATCTCCATTAATGTTCGGTTTCTTCTTTCCGCAACTCCATTTTGATCAGGAGTACCAGGCATAGTATATTGTGCAACTATACCTTGCTCTTGAAGAAATCGAGCAAATGGACCTAAATGTTGTCCAGTTTCAGTATACCTACCGTAGTATTCACCACCTCTATCTGATCTCACAACTTTAATCTTTTTATCAAGTTGTAACTCTACCTCTGTTTTGAAAAGCTTAAAGGCATTTAATGCCTCAGCCTTGTCATACAACAAGTAGAGATACCCATAGCGTGAGTAATCATCAATAAAGGTGATAAAATACTTATGACCAGCAAAACATGGGGTCGAAAAGGGCCCACATATATCTGTATGTATGAGATCCAATAAATTTGTACTTCTAATGGCACCTTTCTTAAACTTGTTAGTCTGCTTTCCCTTGATGCAGTCTAAACAAGTTTCAAAATCACCATAGTCAAGAGTTGGTAAAATTCCATCATTTACTAATCTCTTGATTCTTTTTATGGAGATATGGCCTAATCTTCGGTGCCATAACATAGAGGAATTTTCATTTATTAGGCTACGTTTTAATCCATAATGATCTTTATTTTGCAGGGATAAAAGGGATAGCTCAAAGGATGTATCAAGGTCTAATTTGAATAAACCATCCTCTAACAAGCAATTACCAACAACAATATTATTCAAAGAAAGGTTTACAAAAGACCGTCCAAATGAAACGGTATATCCAAAGGAAGTAAGTTTAGAAACAGATATCAAGTTTCTTGAAAATCCAGGTACATAGAAGGTATTTTCTAGATACAAAATATGGCCAGTCTTTAAGGACAATTTGAACGTTCCAACAGCTTCCACATGTGAACGCATCTTATTTCCCATTATGATGCTTCGCTCACTTTCCGTTGGAATTCTTTTGTTCAACAATCCCTGCAAAGTTTTACATATATGGATAGTAGCACCAGAGTCAATCCACCATGTGTTATGAGGTACATCAATAAAATTTGATTCATAACACACTAAGGAAAGAAAAGTACCTTTCTTTTCGAGCCATTTCTTGTACTTGATGCAGTCCTTTTTCAAATGTCCTTGTTTCTTACAGAAGAAGCACTTTATTTGCCTTTTGTCAGTCACTTTGGCTGACACTTTCATTTTCTTCTTCTTAACAGGAATATGATGACTGGTACTGCCGACCTCTTTATGTCCTTTTCCCTTATGAGAGGTGAGATAAACACTCTCTTGCCTCTCTTGTTTTATTCTCTGCTCCTCATCAACACACATGGCTAGAAGTTGATTCATAGTCCATTTTTCTGTATGTGTGTTGTATGAGATCTTAAATGGTGCATACTCCATAGGCAGAGAATTAAGGACAAAGTGCACAAGAAAAGTTTCTGACATGTCTACTTCCAATGATTTTAATTGGGCAGCGATGTCACGTAATTCCATAATGTGCTCGCGTATGCCACCATTATCATTATACTTTAAGGAAGCAAACCTTGATATTAAGGTGCTGGCTAGGGCTTTCTTTGAACTCACAAATTGCTCTTCTACTGCTGTTAAGAATTCTCTTGCAGTTTTGCAATCTGGAATTGAGCCCCTTATCTTTCTGGAGATATGATTTTGTATGAGTAAAAGACTTAAGCGGTTTGACCGCTCCCACCTCTCATACAACTTTTTCTCCTCTGGCGTAGTTTCCTCCGTGGGGACAGGTGGCATGTCCTCACGAAGTGCCAGATCAATATCCATGCACCCTAAAGTAAATGTCAGCCTTTCTTTCCATTCTGAGAAATTTGAACCATTAAGTATTGGGATGCATGATGTAGATTGTGAAAAAACTGTCGGAAACAAAGCTGCAAAACATACGCTTACTATCAATATGCATGCTATAATTACGCTAAAACCTTATCTAAATCACTAACCCATATTAGCAATTTAGTGAGTAAATCAAAATTAACTTTACATGATTTACCCCTTTACGATAAAACTAATGTATTAAGTATGATATTTAATGAACTTTATATATCTAGTTGAAAAATCCAAAGAATAACAGCCAGATCAGCTCCAGATCGGTGGTGGAGCACTAGGCTCACTTAAGTACCAGCCTTTCTTAGGCACGTATGCCTTTTTGACAAGCTTTTCTTAGACACCGTTATTCAATGGATAAAATTTTACTAGATATTGTTCAATGTTAATGAGGAATTCAAGGCCTTTGGGCAACAAGATTTCATCATAAATAACATACTAATAACATTATTTCATCCCATCATTAACTTTGTATAATGATTTCCCTTTGGGGCCGGTTCATTATATATGATGCAACTATTCAATTTCATGAGATGATGATAAAAAGACTCTTTATTGATTAAACTAAAGCATTCTAAAATTTATGGGATGCTTTGGCTCGTCACCACAAATATGCAAAAATTTAATCATTTATATAAGATGCTTTGGCTCGTCTCATGCATATATCATCCTTTTATCATGAAAAATATGAATAATTTAAACAATCATGTATCATCATAAGAAAGCATCTAAATTGATCATTTATGTAATAAATTCATTACAGGGACCAATATGTAATAATCGGTGTACTGTTCTGTAATAAATCCTAAGTACAGGGATCAAATAAATATATTTTAGGACCTTTCTGTAATTTATCTTTCGTCTGGGGACCATAGATGAATTTCGGAATCCCCTTGTTCAGAATAACATATTTTCAGGGGTTTCTGTGCAAAACTCACAGTTTAGTCAAAAGGATTCGGGTTTCGGGTTGCGGGGCGAAGCCCAATAATCCGAAACCTGTTAATCCCTTCACCTTTTTTTTTTTTTTTAAATTAACCGGATTCGGGTTGCGGGTTTAGAAAACCCGAAACCCGTTAATCCCTTCACTGTTCATCTTCCCCAAACGAAAAGAGGAGAAGGCTCTCCTAAACGACGGCGGCGCAACCGCCACCGCCGGCCGTAGGCATGGCAGCAGGCCGCGGGGCGGCCACAAGGCGGGGCCGGAGGCCGGGGTCGGCCGCGGAGGCCGCGGGGTTCGGCCGCAGGGTGCGGCCACAGCCCGCGGTCGCGGGCCGCAGGGGCGTCGGCCGGAGGCCGTGCTGCGGGCGCCGTGGGTGGCGCGGCTGGCGCCGCTGGCAGCGGCCGGGGACGCGGTGGCTGCGGGCCGCAGGCCATGGCGGCCGATTTTTTTTTTTTTTTTTTCTTCTTTGCCCGCGGTGGCCATGGCGGCCACGGCGGGTTGCAGCCGATGCCGGCTCGCCGAGGGGCGGGCCGTAGCGGCGGCCGGGGACGCGGTGGCTGGACGGTGGCCCTGTTGGCCACCGGTTAGGACGGGGATGGTGGCCCTGTTGGCCACTGTCTCCCTAGTCCCTTCCTCATTTTTCTTTATTCGAGGTGAAAGGAGGGGGAATAGGAGATGAAGTATTTAGTCCCACATCGGTCAGAAAAAATTCTTTCATATGGGTAAATAACATCAGTGTCCAAAGCACCACCGTCCAGCGAACCAAACGGGTATGATTTATTTTGGAATCCAATCCACCCGCTCTGATACCATTGATGGAATTGATTAACTTAATGAATTATAAATCATACCTTGATTCGCTAAATCCATCTTTAATTGCGCTCTGGGCTTTGAAATGTGTGCGCAGTTTCGATCACCGGTGATCTGAACAAAGGTTAGCGAGTAATCTTCTGGAGAGAGAGCACTTAATGCGTGTTTTGAGAAGGGGTCTAACAGGCTATTTATAGCCCTCTCCAGGGACCAAACGCTGCAGGTAGTTACACCCGTGAAGAGTCACCCCCCATCAAGGTAACTCTTCACTGCTGTGAAAATACCGTAATGCCCTTGTGATTATCAAGATTTACGAAATTCAAGGGACACTTGTCAAGATGTGGGTTCTAATTAAACGGGATCAGGGTTTAATTAAACGGGATCCAACATTATATCCTAGATTTGGGGTGCAACATATAGCCCTATTTTTAGAGAGAAAAAGATCCGGATTCAAAGCTCCAGCTTCTAACTTGAGGCCTATTTAATATAAACCTCAGCTCCATTGTGATTATTTGGACAGAATATTAGAGTTCTGTGGTGGATTTGGGGAAATTTAAGGCTAAGTTTATGACGTCGATCACCTCCGATGAACTTCCGGCGACATTGCTCCTGCTCCAAGAATCAATGTTACAATTTTCAGTGATGTATTTTATATTTATGTACCTTTTTCGTTATAATATAATCTAGATCCAAAATCGGTCATGTCTGTCAGGATCTGCCAATCTGGTCAAAATCACGTTTCAGTTAATACTGTAAAATATTTATATTGAGTTTCATAACTTTTAAAATTTATTTTATTAATTATAAATTTTATATTTTGCATTGAATTTCAAGATAATAATTAAATTATCAAAATATGAGGTTTTAATGAGGTGTTCAACTTTTCTGGACTGTAGAGGCCATATTTTTATTTTTATATTATTTATGATTGTCATGTGTAAGAGAGAAATTGGATTGAGTGGAAGGCCCTTTTTATTTGGTGGAGCTTGTCTGATAAGTAACCTCTACTTAATTAGAACTTTCAAATCTATATCTAAAATATATACTTATATTAATTTGTTATAGAATGTATTAAAAATTTTGGGTGTTATACTATGAAATACTTCTTGTGAATTAAATATATATATATTTCTGCTAAATGCTAAGAGCCCCGTATTGATCCATATCATGTTGAACCAATATGGAGTTGGCACATAACACAAGTTGGCATGAGATGCATAATAGCACAATGCGTGGCTTCCAATCTAGCTATATTTGAGATCGGGCCAATGAGTCCAAAACTTAGATCATTTCGGACCTACTTTGGTATTCTGGACCTACATCATAAGGTTAAATGCAGCGTTTTAGACCAACTCCACGAGAGTTAAATGCAATACTTTGGACCTCCTTTTCAAGAGTTATATATGGTACTTTGAGCTCTTGCACAGAAATAATGCTGCTTTAGTTGCATAAACTAATCAGTCAAAAATCTTTAGAATTGTATGTAAGATCTTGATTTAGAGAATAACTTGTAAATTGTGTTTTCAGAAAGACAAGTCCAATGTTAATTAAATTATTTTATTTTATATATCCATAAATTGTTCAAAGCTTTTTTTTATTGTACGTCTTTGATATATGTTGTTGTGATTTTCGTTTATTTACTAGTCTCTAAGCTTATTATTTATCTCTTTATTTTTTAGAACCCGATTCTTTAGATCTGGTGGGTTATACTTTCGGGATCAGCTTAGAATAAGGCCCAAGACCTAGTGTAAAACCAACTCTATTATTTTAGTTTTTCTGTAAAAAAACAACTCTGAATTATAAAACTTACTAAAGTTTGGAGAATTCAAGGAATTGTTTAATTAATTGGGTTGTAAATTAGTTTTGATGTTTAGCTTGTGGTATTATTATTAGTGGTTATTTTTTGGGGGTTGGCTTGTGCCAATTCAATTATTGGAAACCTAGATAGTTTTAAATCTTTACCACTGTATTTGAATCTAAATAGTTTTGATATGCTTATTTGCTGAAAGAAGATTATAAATGCTCTTTGTTTAGGAAATTGAACCCTGTATGCTTATGATGCCAAGTTCAGCACGCATGCGACTATGGTATACCTTACCAAACCAAGCTGAATGGTACTAGACGTACCATACTATTTTGGTTCGGTATTGATATATTGCGCAAGAGATGCATTGATATTTGGTGCATGGAATTGGCTCACGGACGTATCGACCAATAACAAAATGGCATCGATATAAAATCTGGTATCGAGATGGTGTATGTTGTGTGCGGCAATTGTCACATCATCTAGTACATACCGTCGTGCCAGAGTCATAACAGAGAGATTATACTATGATTGTCAAATGTGGGAATGAACTTAAAACAAAGTCTAGTAGGCTGCAGCCAAGCTCATGGATTAGGGTCTGCCAGTAGTACAAGTTGGTACTGAGCTAGTTTCCAGGGCAAGTTCAAATCTATAAATACGAATATATGTATCTTTATTTCTCGAAAAAAAAAGTATGACCCTTACATGGGGGAAGCAACCATAATTCCACATCCATATACAGATGCCGCTTCATATATTATGTTGAGGCATTATATGGACTTCGAGTCAAATTTCACGCAACAGCTTCATCAAGATGTAGAGTTTGGCCTGCATGAACCATATGGAGCTGAGTCCATTGGATTTTCCTAGCTAGGTGTTACCTCTTGGGCTATACAATCACGATCATCTGAAGAGATTTTGGCTTGATCACGGTTCAGTGTGACAATGACCATCAACATGACCATGTAACCCAATAAGGTGATTTGATTTGACTGTGAGGGCCAAATTTGAAGATTGCTTTGGCTTGAGTCGATGATTTTTACATTTTAACGAGAGATACAAGAGCCGACTCAACCCTTACGTGACTTACACATCGTCTAAGTCCCAGCCCCAAAAGACCGAGGTGCCCAAGCCTAAAGGCTATAAATACAACATTGAGGCTTCCAAGTCTAAAGATTCTTAGTTATAAATAAATTGAAGCCTCCAAAAAAACCTCTTAGCTGTAAATATATGAGGCTTAAATAATTTCTAAATGCATTTATTATTATTATCATCAGTGAGTTCGTCTTGGGCCCAGCCGCTCCTCGTGGGAAGATATGCTTGGGTTTTTCTATAAAATTTGATCTATTTCCTCCACTTTTGGTGTTTAGTGCTGGGGTTTTATGGATTGATTGCGGTACGCGGGGCTGGACCTCTGATTTTCATGAGTTCTTCAATTTTTTTCCTTGCTTAGAGCCAAAAATATATTCATTTTTCTTCCTGTGCACATTTGTTCTCTCATCCCATCGTTCTAATGAAATGGGTCATAACCTTATCTTTATTTCTTTTTTCTTTTCTTTGGAGAAGACGGAGACTGATGGGAGAGATCCACGGACCACATTAGTCACCAAAATGGATTCAGAAAAAAATGATGAGGGGAATACAGAGTTGCGTTAGTTGCAGCGGAGAAGAGAGAAGATAAAACGAGAATATATAAGATTTCAGTAGAGATTCCAAAAGAAAACACTCCTTGGACAGAAGGACAGAGATGAGGAGACTGATTAGAAGAAGAATGTCTGAATGCAATCAGAATGCAGTAAGGAAACGGATCCCATGAGTGATCATCATAGCCTCCATCAGATAAAAGAACAAAGGCAGCAACATAAGAAGCAGCTCGGAGTGGAGCAGCATGAGAAAAAGCAGCCGGCTGGGCAGAGTTGGCAAGGTTTTTGATTTTCCCCCATGGTTTGCAGAAACCAGGAAGTTAATTTTCCGCAGATGACAGAGCAGGCAGGGGAAGCTTCCATCAAGAATATCTGGATGAAGGAAGCTTCAGCTTAGCCACCAGGTTGACAAAACCTATCTATTGTTGCCATTGTTAAATTATTTTTGCTTAAAATAATACTTAACAGGAATTGTAATATATTTTGTTGCAGCCCAACCAAATGAAATGCTATAACTAGCCAACATTTGCATTCTTATATGATCCAACCAGGAGAATTAATTTTCAGGGAACTTGCCTTGCAACCAGATTTGCTGCAACTGGAATTGCAGACAGGGCAGTAACCAAACAGCTAGATAGTTTTGCTCAATCATGAACATCTTTTTTTATTATTTTTCTTTTTCATTTCTCCCTCCCTTCAAGATTCCTGTCACAACCACCTAGAATAAATATAGGCTGTTGCTTCCTTGGTTTGTATTTGTCTTCATTGTACATGTTCAATTTATTGCGAAGTGGATAGGGAGGAAGCATTTGAAGGCTTAGTGGAAAAGCATGTCACTGGACTTTAAGGTATCATAGCCACTTTGTGCATTAGAGTTGCTTTTCTAAGATTAAGGTAAATTAAAAGTATACCAAACAATGCCACTAACAGACAAAGACCAGTAGGATTGTGAGTGGCAACTGGTAAATACACATATTCAGCATCATCATTTGGAGCAGTGCAAGCAACAACCATTTGGCTGAAGATAATTGTTGGTTTAAAACTGATCCAAGCAGCAACTTGTAAAAGATGGGAGACACCTTCATTTCTTCTTCTTCTTGTTGTTGTTGTTGTTAAATTGGAAAAAATACCTTTATTCTATGCTCATGAGATTAATTTTTCTACTATCTCTGCACAGAATCTTGAAATCGTGGGTATTAAGTATCAATATATCATGAGTTGAAGTGCAAGTGACCCCTTATGGCTTACTGGTAGACAGGGTTGCTGCTTGTGTTCTGTTTCTTCCTTCGCCCTCCCTGCTTCCCATTTTTAAAGTTCCAGTATTTGAAATCACAATTGACATATTAAGCTGTACACATCTCTAGCCATGTTATCATTCCTGAATGTTATGTAGAAAAAGAACTGTTGTTCCTACCTAGCTAAAATATTCCGGGCCATGCTATGGATCTAAAGGCCTGCTATTTGTGTCATACTTTAGTTTTTACCCTGTTGAAACCATATTCATTTATGATCATATGAGCCTTTAGTTAAAGACAAACTGGAAGAGAATCTGAATTGAAGAATTATTTGTGCAAGTTGGACTTCATAATGGATGGATAAATTGCCTAAAGGCCACTAGGATGCGCATTGAGATGGAAAACATGGTGGGAAAAGTGCAAGTTGAACACTCAATTTTCCAACAACCACCTTTGGAAATACTTTACACCTTCCAACTTACATTTACGACATATATTCGTCAAACTGGAAATCAAATCTTTATGTTGGACTGAGGCCTAAACCAGTCAGTTGTTTCTATGATTGATGAATAAATCTAGGTTGAACAGTTCAGGCCAGATACAAGAGCGAATGGCTAGTAATAGATAGATGAAACATACTAGAGTCGGAGACTCAAGTCGAGTTTTTGTTGTTTTGATGGCTGCTTGGCCGGTTGAGAATTCAATTGATAGCTTCCAGGCCAGTTCATCCCTGCTGCTTCTTCGAGTGCATAGGGTGTCCATGCCATTTTGACATTGGAAGGGGTGTCATCAAATCTCGCCACCAGAGCTATGCCTCCTTCCCTGTGTGGCTTGTGAACAATTGAGTGAGGATGAACTCGTATAGATTGCAGGAAAGGAGCATCAAAGGGCAGACCCATCATCAATCTCTGTGATTGGTGAGTCCTCCTAGCTGCACCCCTCTCCCTCTTGTGGGCATTCTGATGCCCACCCAAAGCCTGTGAACTGAAGAACTTCCTCATGCAGAAGTTGCATGAGAACATCTTGTGCGTCGCAGACTTTGATTGGGTACCAGAAGAGCTTCCAGTTGTTGATGAGATTCTCCCACCAAGGGTCAGGTCCAACCATGTCTCCGAGCCACCGTCGCCAACTTCACCATCATTGTAATCGCCGGTGTGTGTTTCCGACTTCTGGTCGTTGGCTCCTTTCTCTCCCAATTCTTCCCGTTCCATTTGGAACTGTATCAATCTCTGTCAATGATGGAGGAGGAGAAACGTATGGGAAGCTAGTTTTCACAAGAGGAAGTGCTAGGAACTGATAAAGGCTTTGTGGCATGGTGGAGGTTTGCCTTAAAAAGAGAAGTAGAACAAGGTGAGAAGTGGGAATAATTGCAAGGGAGAGACCTATCAGGAGAAAAAAGAAGTGCCGGTGGATAAATTAGCTGTGTATCCATCTATCTATTCCCCAAGTGGCCCACATTGTGGAGCTTGTTATTCCAGAGGCATTGCCTGTGTCATGTTTACTGTTTCCCATATCAATTTTTTTCAGATTCCCTGCACCTTTGTCCTCATCAGCTCACCCCCACTTTACATGGTTCTCTTCTTCGAAGCCGTAACACAAGGTTGACAATCCAAGAATAAATCCATCAGTGGTCATATCTTCTT
The DNA here is from genome assembly GCF_009389715.1 of Phoenix dactylifera. NCBI lineage: Eukaryota > Viridiplantae > Streptophyta > Magnoliopsida > Arecales > Arecaceae > Phoenix > Phoenix dactylifera. Next base: position 28,363 of record NW_024069104.1, read on the forward strand.
CTCCCTTTTCATATGCCCGAAAAAGGTATTCTAACTGCTGCAGTTTCCTAATTTAAATTCTTTATATTATAAGTAATAGGTCTTCTCATGAGAAGCAGGTAACCAGTTATACCTTTCAAATCGCTTAGATTATGCTGTCTAACTGAGGCAGCCGGCAAATTAGATTAATATTATCTCTTAAAGTTTATCTGGACATCAATAATGAAATCCCTGTAAGGCAGACTAGATTTAAAAACTAAATGCATGAATTACTTTCGAATGAAGCTATAGGTATCACTTTTCAACTTGTAGTTATCCACAAAGTAGTCAAAACATTAAATTATCTTTTACTTGTATGTATGCCTACTACATCAAGTCCATTATATAACAGGCTTTCATGCAAGGTTTGATGTGAGTGGAGACACCATGACATGATTATCTTGGTTATTCTTTCTATGTGAATGTCCTCACAAAAGTAACAATAATGGTGATAAAGGTCCACAAGGGTTGAGTGCCCCATTAATCTTCATTTTTTAATGTACTATTTGAGTGGAGCGTCTTGTTGGTGTATTGATGGGAGCTGCTGCAGCTCCATTTGGGAAGTGGAGGATGTTTCAGAACTGCTTTTAGAACCACTTGTACTTTGCAAGCATAGTTTCAATGGATTAGGGCTTTGGAGAAGGCAAAGGAAGCTCAGATCACCTAAAAGGTCCGGCTTTCTTTTGTTGCTTTCTGCTGAATGTTGATGCAAGCTTTTGATGCTGATATTTCCAAGTGGTAGAATTCCTGTGGCATTGGATTGGTGAGTCAATAGTCTGATCTTGAGAGGAAGAAGCATGGCTTTTCCTTCCCCACACATGTGCAGGTGGCACTCACACGTGTTATGTAGTCACATCACATGTAGCACGGATCTTGTCCGATTTGCAAGTGCGATCATCTCCGTTCGATCATGGTCGGGCTCCGTGTCCCACCATGTGATGGAACTCAGATGCCCCTTGATCATGATAGTGGAAACTTGCCCTTCAGCTTACAGGCTTGGTCTGTTTCTGGTGTACAACAGTTGCATGTGAATCCTTCTTACCCACAACTTTGCTCGAGAATTTCCATAATGAAACTGCCACTATCACAAATCTCTCTAATATTTACTTTTAGCACTCTTGGATTAGGATTCTAACAGATGTTAACCCAATGATGCAGGACAGAAAAAGGGGGAGAGAATAAAAAGAGAAGAAAAAGGAAAAGGCAAAGGAAGAAGAAACTTAATATTCTGTATTCTCAAATCTCAATACTGCAAATTATATGCTCGATTAATATAGTAATAAATTTATATAGACAATCAAAAAATCCAATAAATTAATCAAAAAATTCAGAACTCTAATAAGAATCCATATAGAAATAAAATATTGGAGCCATCGTAAAATCAAAATTTTCTAACTTTCAAATAAAATAAAATTTTCTAATTTATTCTATAGTTGCGCCTTACCTATATTTCTTATCAGACGATCTACCGTCACCCAAGAACGATTTGCAGATATAGTTAGAGTCGAGAGATCCTGATGTCATGGTTTCATAATGGTTTATGATATTAAGGTGACCTGAATGATTCTATGTGATGTTTAGGTTATCAGCCAGCTTCATTTGCTTGGTTTCTTATTCTGGATTTCTTTCCAGAGTCACCAAATTAAGCTTGTTCCAACTGTATGAAAACTATTAGGATGTTCCTTTGCCAATAAGATCTTGAGCACGATATTTATTCCTCTGCTCCCACCTAGCTATATCCATGGGGATGGGCCATATAGCCCTCAAGGCTTTAACTATAATTTTTACAATATATCTCTATGAGGTTTCAGGCCATTTACATGGACCAACTGAACCTCGGCTTTTTGTTGGATATGCAAACGGAGAAAGATATGCCCACTTCCACGAATAGAGAATGCAGTGATACCAGGTTTATGCCCCAATAATGGGAAGGAACCATTATTATGCCAAGGAGATGCCCATTAGCTTTCAGATGATGCTCTTTGCCTCTCAAATCAGATTGAAGAAAAAAGAGAAGAAAGTGGAGAAGGTTGGGAGAGCCACGAATCCAAAGTAAGTGACAGTCTTTGCTCGGTTGCTTCTGAAAATTATTCATGGAGGTTTGTTTTGTGTGGGCCATTTGTTACTTGGAAGAATATGAAGGGGTATGGACCTGTTTAGACTAGTTTGCCAGTGACATGAGAGGAATCCCACAGCAGGTGGTTGATACTGGATCCAAGCTTGCTAAATTCCAGTTTTCTTTTACCTATTTTTTTCTTGGTAGGTAACTAGCTACCAAGGTAAGCAAAGAAGTTATTGCAATGGAGGCAAAGGCTGCACGATCTTTGAAGCAATTTAGATATAACTAGATATCCTGGTAGGTTACCCAGTCTTTTATGCATGTATTTTAGGGTACAGCGGTGATAAAAAAGCCATGATGAGATTTTTTTTTTTTTTCGCTGCAACGACAGACAGACAGATCTAAGTTTGAGTATATCCAAAAAAGTCAAAAAAAAAAAATGTCGGAACACTATAGGCAGCTCCTTCTCACCATTCTAAAGCACTCCTCTCATGTGATTTGCTACAAACATGAACACCCTATATGCAGCTCTATTAGTCTCTCTATAGATATGCCTGGCCTGCAAAGTGACGTCTCAACCTATCATGCCCCTAATGTCCCAGAGCAATGGATGGCAGCCACCCATGCCACCGATGCACCCCTAAATCCAGTCGATCACCGTAACCGAGTCATCTTCGAGCAAAACTGCATTGGCCCAAGCTGGAGACGGACTTGATATAGATCAGCCCAAGCTACTCTTAGCTCTGCCCCAGGACTGAAATATCAAAAATCTGACATCCACCAGTTGCCACTATCCAGAATTTAGGCCTCTGATTACAAAGCCATGAACCTAAGTGAAGCTGCCTCTTCAGGAAACCTAAATTTTAGAAGATGACATCCAATTGGGGCCCACTCCATAGGAAAGCCTATTTGACAAGTTTAGATCCAAAATTCAAATGTGCTTGATTACATGAATTGCATTTGCCAGCTCTAGAATCTATTCTCCAGCAAGAACTCGGAAAGTTGCTTCTTCTAGTTCAAAGTATGTTGGTCCTCCCCGACATTTACCTAATTCTCACCCAAAGTCTGGCCCTACCCTCTTGGCTGATACTGCAGTTGCTTTATTTTTTCCCCGGCACAGAATATTGGAGCTCGTTAACCAATGAACGAGAGCACTGACATTTCCAATTTTGAGATTAAAGAGTGCAAACATTTCACCATCATTGAAAGGTTGGCTGCACTTAAGGATCACCTGATCAAAAGAACAGATAAGAACAAAACGATGGCCGTGTTTGATTGGAGCATAAAGTGTGGAATAAAAACATATAGCAGCCAAGCACCACTAGTACAAAGTGGGCATTAACAGTCGAACCATCTTATGCCCAGTTTTGGTCAAAGACTATTCCATATCCATCTTGGAATAGAGATTTATGCCCAATATTTGTATCTATTTCACCCACATTAGATCGTATATACCTGCAAATTTAATTTTATATTTATCTATATTGTAATATGGCAATCAACATATTATATAGCATTACTAGAACAATATAATATAATATAAAAATAGTATTATTAGTACAAAATAATACTTTTAATACTACAATAAATAATGTAATAATATAATATTGTTTTGTTCTACTATAAAATTCTAAAATCATAATATTATATAATACAATATGATAATCTTAAATTACAGTATATCATATTATATTCTTTTATATTATATTATAAAAACGTTGATGGGCATGCTATAACAATTAATAATAATATTATTGTAATATATAATATTATATTGTATTACAATAAAACTTATACAGTATTTTTAATATGGTGTGATATTATATTATAACATTTATTAACAAAATAATTAATATTAGGATTACTATAAATTTAATATATTTCTAAAATATTATTACATCAAAATAATAATATAATAATAGTACTAAATTTTAATATTAATTCTATAATCATTACACAAAATTCTAATTTTGTACTAAAATATCACATGTATATCTATTAATATGGTAAAATGATGTATTAATACAAATAATTCCATAGTATGATTATACAATATTGATACAATATTTAAATTATCAATACTGTAATATAACATATCATTATATAATACATTTTACTCAAATTATATTTACTAAAAGATACAATATACTATAATATTGTAATATCATAACATAATACATAATATTAAAATGATGTTTTATTAAATTACTAATATTAATCATATAAATATATCATAATACTATATTGTAATAATATATTATATATAAAATATAATATTGTTTTAAGTACTGATATTATATTTAAAATTTAATATTATCATATTAAATATATGTTTTACCAGATTTAAATTTTCAACTAATTAAAATAATCTTAATAGGCAAGCAGAATCTGGCATAAGCACCTAATATAACTATATTGGGGTGCTAATGGCATAAGCTTTAGTGTTGTATAGCACCATGGCATGAGCGTAAAGGAGTTGTCGCACTTTTTACCGGATCTAATTTTTATCATCTTCGCTTCAACAAATGATTTGAGTTTACAAAGATCACAATACAGAGATCTTCTGTTCCACATCCTACTAAAAGATTGCCGGCGAATTATGCACGCTTTACTTTTCCTCGAAGTAACTCATACTTTTGGGGAGGCTAATAATATGGCTGAGTGGCCTAGCGGCCTACATGGCCAATCACATCGAAACTATTCTATAGGGTTCTATGGTAGATCTTCTAACTTAATTTTTAAATATTTTGTTTTCCGATTCTTATGGATGTATTTATTCTAGACTGATTCAATTAAGCCGATTTACCCAAAAGCAAAAAAATCACATTACAAAAAACTATCTAAAGTTCACACATGGGTACCATTCAAAGGAAGCATTCCAGTTATGAGGGAAATATAAGTATGAGCCTAAGAAATGTTAAAGTAAAAATTTAATGCCACATCAGCATCGAAAATTTCCTAGTATACTAACCATTGCAAAAGGCAAGTTCCCCAAAAACAATTGGAAGATAATAAAGCCAGATGAAGTTTATTTGGAAGAACAATTGAAAGTAGTAGATATTTAAAGCAGATGCAAATTCCCTTCCAACGAATCTGAAAAAACCACTGGAAAATGCCAGCATCAAGGACGTACGTAAAAAAGGTGATAAAACTTTACCAGCACAACATGAAGATCAAGCTAGCAGAACTACAACTAGTGTTCACGCATCAAGACATAGAGACCTCACGGATCACAATACTCTACTTCTCGATCACTAATATAATGGTCCAAGTGGCAGGAAAATTAAGGCTATTTTGGTTATCAACGAAGTTTATCTAAGGCAAAAATCGAGGATCCAGTGGACTTGTGAAAGGGATCGGAATATCCGTTTCTTTCACTAATCAACGGTTATCAGGAGGCAAAGGAGTATGATCTGATTCTTACGTGATGAGACGGGTCAGCGAGTGGAGGGGAGGCCGCAGTCAGTAGGGTTTCATTTGATTTCTTCCGGTCCAAGCGGACAGAGGAGGGAGATGCTGCGAACATAGGGCGTATCCCGAGACCTGACGCTCGGATAGGAGAGGCGGATAACGAGACCTTGGTGAGGCCTATCACTGAGAGGGAGGTGCAGGAGGCGGTCTGGTCCTTGGCGAAGAACAAGGCCCTGGGACCGGACGGGTTCCCTCCTCTATTCTTTCGGAAATATTGGTGGATCATTCGGAGATCAATGGTGGAAGCGGTCCAATGTTTTTTAAGTTGGGCTGTGATGGCTAAGGATTGGAAGGCCACTTTTGTTATCCTAATCCCGAAACGCTAGGATGCGATGGAACCCAGCTACTTTAGGCCCATCAGCATGTGTACTACTTTGTACACGGTAGTGGCGAAAATCTTAGTGGGAAGGGTGAAACCCTTATTGTCGGCCATTATCAACCAAGAACAAGGGGCGCTTGTGGGCGGTATGAGTATCTCAGATAATGTTATGCTTGCCCAGAAAATGATGTGGGACCTTCAGCGAGCCCCGAAGCGGCGGTTTTTGATGGCTGTTAAGTTGGACATGGAGCAGGCATATGATAGGGTTCGTTGGTGTTTCCCTCGGCGCGCACTAGAGAGTTTTGGGTTCCATATTACTTGGATTGACTGGTGATGGGCTGTATTTGGGGGCCCAGCTTCTCCATCCTGGTCAATAGCACGCCATCACCCTTTTTTCGGTATACTATGGGGCTGAGACAGGGATGCCCTTTATCCCTATTTTTGTTCATTATGTGCTCAGATGTACTGTCGTGCACACTGTGGGCTACTTGCACCTCCGGAGCTATTGAAGCTTTTGTTCCTGGCCCAGGAGCTCGACCCATCTCTCACCTACTTTTTGCCGATGATTGCTTGCTTGTGGCGAGGGCACGGGTGAGGCATGCATAGATCCTCAAACGAGTGGTGGCCGAATATTGTGCTGCTTCGGGGCAGAGAGTTAACCTCCAGAAGTTAGCTATCTCCTTTAGCCCAAGTAGTAAGCGTAGTGCCAGGCGGGACATTAGAGGGATCCTAGAGATACCAGAACAGGAGGGTGCCTGGAGCTACCTCGATATACCCATCTCTGGGAGGAGGCTACAGGTATCTGAGTGCGCTGGTTTGGTGCAGTGGATACAGAGCAGGCTAGAGGGATCGCGAGCATCATCCTTCTCTATGATAGGCAGGTTGACATTGGTTCGGTCAGTACTGTGATTGATGTCCATGTATCTTATGGCTAACATCGTGGTACCTTTGACAGTGGTAGACCAGATTGAGCGGATCCTGCGAGGCTTCTTGTGGGGATCGAGCAGGAGAGGGCCATGGGGTACACCTAGTGGCATGGGATGTGTCTGTCAACCGCTCAGGGATGGTGGCCTCGGATTGCAGACCCTCCGGTCCAGGCGCGAGGTGATCATTGCTCGTCATGCGGTGCACTTCATGAGCCTCAAGGCCTTTGGAGTCAGGCTATGGCTGTTAGATATGGTCGATTATGGCCGACGGAGGCGAGTCGATGTGGGAGGTCGGTCTCCTTTATGTGGCATGAGATTGGGAGATATCTGTCGATGGCCCTGGCCAACACTAATTGGTTGATTGATGATGGTAGGAGTATCGATGTGGTGGGAGACACGTGGCTGGATACCCTTCCGTTGAGGCTGTGGCCGACCATGGTCAGTCCGAAGGAGGTCAAGGGTGTAGGGTGAGTGACCTACTTGCTCCAGGAGAGGGGAGTAGGATGAGAGTAGGTTGAGGTAGGTGTTCGGAGTGCCTCTGGCAGAATGTGTGTAGCTTCTCCCGGTTCCAGGATGCACGGGACCGGACGTCCGGGTTTGGCGGGCTTCCTATAGGACCAGGGCTAGGGTTGGCGATGTTGCCCAAATTCTGGAGCCAGACTTTGAGGCAGGTCCGGACTGTGCTTGGATTTGGCGATTTGGTCTACACCCGAGACTAGCTCTTTTCCTCTAGAAGGTAGTCTGGGATAGACTTCCGACGAAATCAGTTATCAGCAGATGGGGGGCGGGCATACCCCCGCACTGTGCGTGGTGTGGGGACGAGGAGACCGTCGACCATGTGCTCTTTCGTTGTGGGTGGGCGAGGGGGACCTGGCAGTTATCGAGGCTCCCACAGGGTGCATGGGGCCAGAGAGACCAATTCGTGCAGGCTACCTGGCGGTGGTTCAAGAGCCCCCAGCTATACCATTTGGCTTTTGGAGCTACTTGTATTACCCACCAGATTTGGCTGGCTAGAAATGCTCGGACCTTCGGTGAGCACAGCCTATCCCCAAGGTTCACGATTGAGCAAGGCCGAGCACAGGCAGCGGAGCTTATTTGAGGTACCCTTGTGAGCGGGTCTTTGACAACTCGGAACATCTGAAACTCTTCTTTTGCTCAGGTAGTGCCACGGATGGTGTTCTTCACCTGGAGTCCCCATCCCCGAGTTTCCTCAAGGTCAACTTTGACGGGTCGGTTGTAGATGGTGGGGACAGAGGGGGCGCGGGCTTTGTTATCAGGGACTCGTGCTCAAGGGTGGTGGCCGCTGGTGGTTGTCAACTCTCTTGCACCACTGTTTCGAAGCCGAGTTGCGGGCGGCTTGGGAAGGCATTCGCTATGCTCGCCGCATGTTGCGGGCCGACTCTATCATCTTGGAGGGTGACTTGGTCACAGTGATAGGTTGGATTTAGAGCGCTTCGAGTAGTCTGGGCAGGGACCACCCCCTGCTTCGGCATATTTTTAGAGAGGCTAATGGCGCTACAGACTGGGTGGCCGCATATGTGGCCAATCACTTGGGCAGCACATTGTAGACCCGAGAAGATGAGTTGCCTAGGGCATTTCGTGATGTATTATTTTCTGATTTTATTGGGTGTGTCCGTACTCGTGTAGTCTGACTCGCCCACCTTAGCTAAAAAAAAAAAAAGTTTATCTGCATCCATCGTAGAAGAGAATAAATTTGTAATTAGATAAACATAAAACTATAAAAATTCCACAGACAACTACTTCCATGCAAAGGGTAGAAATTGAATTCAAATCGTGAAAGTAGGAAGTAGATGTGTGACATCTCCTCATGATGCATGCAACAAGGTAACGGCACCACTTTCAGAATTTTAGGGAAAGCAATGTATCTTTACTACTCTCAAGTTCTGTTTCCAGCCTTTCAAGCAATCCCCAAAATGCCTGCAAATCTCCAAGCTTTCAGCAGGTGGACTGACAGTTAGCTATGGGTTATTTGCAGTAAAATATTTCTTACAGCAAAAGCTCATAAGTTGGAAACTGCTCCTTGGTGACTGGTCAGCAAGTAAGCAGTTGGCATTAGATCAGGGGGTCCTCATCTCTTCAATCTACATTAGATTTCTGAAGTTTCAAGAGTTTATTCAGTTTGCTAGCTGAGAGGAATTAAAAACAGAAGCAGAGAACCCTTCTGAACCTATGAAATGACCGCTAATCTGGATACCATCATAATTATAGAAACTTTCAAGCAAAATATGTAGCCTAGTAATATGAATGAAAGTAAAATGCGAAGCTCAACCATGAAAATTAAGCTGGAAGGTTGAGATTTGTGCTCAATCAATCTCCAATAATTATAGAAAGGAACTATTAGAAAATAAAAAAAAAAGGGAGAGAATGAGGTAAATAATCATATTAGGAATTCAAATCAAATGTACACATCAATCATGCAAACTAGTTTGCTGCCCATATGTCAATCTCACGACACTTCACGAGATTAACTGCAAGATGTTTTAATCAGGTATCTTGAACAATTAAACTAGTCATCAAGACAGGACTCTTCTCCATCTGTGTTCAAGCTGGTACAGGCTCATATATATATTTTCAGTCACGGCAGTGCGGTGATATTTTATCAAGTTGAAATGCTGATGATATGATTATAAGGCCCTGTTTGGGGGAGCTTTTGGAGGGCCAGAAAGCACTTTCTGGCCCTCCAAAAGTACTTTTAGATGAAAAATTGTGTTTGGTAAATTTTTCGAAAAGCTGTTTCAGCTTTTGCGGGAAGCTGAAAACAGCTTTTGGGAGGAAGCTCCAATTTGGAGCTTTTGGGAGGAAGCTGTTTCAGCTTTTTCGGAAAGCTGTATTTTTGACAAAAATGCCCATATTAAAATAACATAATTACATAGTTTATCCCTTTATAAACCTAAAAATCTGCTGGAGCCAAGAATCTTAGCCGTCAGACTCCCTTCTGTAAGAAAAGGTATTTTTCTTTTCAATTTTTGTATGCATCTCTTGAACCACATTTTAGAAGAAAAAATTTTTAATCCTTTTCCAGACCTTCCAAAATCAATCTATTGTTTTTTTTTTTATCATCAACCTCGTGGCCCACGCTGAGGTCCTCCTCGAGTGTGGACCACGAAGAAAAGCCCCTGGACCGCGGAAAATTATTTTATACTAATAATTATAATATTTATATCTTTATTTTGTATTATACTATAAATATATTATCATATTATATTATATCATAATACATTAATATGTTATGTTAAATAATTTAATATTATGTTATATTATGAAAAATTAATTTATACTAATAATTATAATATTTTATACCTTTATTTTTTATTATACTATAAATATAATATCATATTATATTATATCATAATACATTAATATGTTATGTTAAATAATTTAATATTATGTTATATTATGAAAAATTAATTTATACTAATAATTATAATATTTTATACCTTTATTATTGTATTATACTATAAATATTATATTATATTACATTACATTATAATACATTAATATGCTATTTTAAATAATTTAATATTAGGTTATATTATGGAAAATAAATTTATAATAATAATTATAATATTTTATACCTTTATATATTGTATTATACTATAAATATTGTATTATATTACATTACATTATAATACATTAATATGTAATTTTAAATAATTTAATATTATGTTATATTATGAGAAATTAATTTATACTAATAATTATAATATTTTATACTTTTATTATTGTATTATATTATAAATATAATATATATTACATTATATCATAATACATTAATATGTTATGCTAAATAATTTAATATTATGTTATATTACCAAATATTAATTTACTCTAATAATTATATTACTATTATGCTATATTAACATAATATTATTTTATATTACAATAATATTATACTATATCGTATATTTATGTATTAATTTATATTATGTTTTATTATGTTCTGTTGTATAATACTATGCAATGTCCTTTATGGTAATTTTGTCATACAAAAGTACTTTCTTAGTTTGTTTACCAAACACAAAACAAAGTACCACAGCACTTTACGAATGTAGTTACCAAACAGCAAACAGCTTTTTATAACAACTCTACTTCAGACAGCTCTACTTCCAACAGCTCTACTTCCAACAGCTCTACTGCCAACAGCTCCCCCAAACAGGGCCTAAGACTAGTAGCATATAAACCACACGAAGCAGGGTGCGGTTTTTTCTCTCTGTCCAACATAAATAACAAAAATATAATTAATATAATAGGTATGAGAGCCTAATTATTTTTAAAATAAAGAACCGTATTAATGATATCATTCGTAGGAGATGCAATTTTTCTAAATATTTTTAAAAGTATAATATGGCAATATAATAAATTATACTAAATAGAATGTTTTAATAGCTATTCTTTTCTTATATATTAAGCAATGAACTTTTTTAATAACCAATCATATTAATATCAGCGTCATTAATATTTGTTGCATATTTGTACCAAAAAAAAATTATTGTATGTTAAGCAATGAATTTTAACAATGGTGGATCACATTAATATTGGAGCCATTAATACTTGCATCCACATAGTAAATGAAAAGTTCTGTACAAGCTAAGCTTCTATTTTACATATATATAATCGATAATAGATTAGCATATATATAACTCGTGCTCCATGGAGTATGGCTTCTTCATCTTTTTTCAACTTTTTTCGAAAATAAAATATAACAATATAATAAATCATAATAGATAGAAGATTTTAATAGCCAAATTTTTATTGTACATTTAAAAATAAATTTTAATAATGGCCAAGCATATTAATATCAGAATCATTGATATTTGATGCATATTAAGTAATAAATTTTAATAATAGCCAAGTATATTAATATCAATGTCATTAGTACCGACATCTATACGGTGAATAAAGAGCTCTACATAAGCTGAAGTTTTATTTTAGATATATATTAGTATACAACCCGCACAATGCACCGGATGTACTTTTTTCTAATAAATAATATAATATGGCAACATAACAAATTATAATAAATAAAAGTTTCTAATAACTAAATTTCTATTGTATATTAAGCAATAAATTTTAATAATTGACGAATAGAAACTTCCATCACTAATGTTGGGATCACAAATATTGTGTGTCTATATGGGGAATGGAGATCCTACATGAGTTGAGTGTCCATGTAGAAACTTTCATCATTAATATTGACACTACAAACATTCATCCCATGTGATATGCAGGGTATGATTATTTTCCCATTTTTCCCATTATTTTTTAAGGAAAGACAAAATAGAAAGGAAAAAGGCCCAAATAAGGCCCATCATAGAGAGGCCTCAAATATAAAATAGAAAGGAAAAAGGCTCTCTTAGTGAGTTCACCTTAGGCCGGCCTGCAGAGAAGGCCTCAAATACAAAATGAAAAGAAAAAAATGCCTCTCTTAATGAGTTCGCCTTAGGCCCCCAAATGCATTGAGCCGCTCCTGTATTTTGTCTCTTCTACACTGTTAGGGACAACCTTAAACTTGATCTATCATAACGCTATCAACCGTACTGTCCCAAGAGGCCATTATAGGCTGCCCCTCAAGTTGGTGCATGGAGGTCGCAAATGCCCAACTTGCTTTTTAAAAAATAAAATTAATCCTTACCTAAGGACTTGGTAAAGAGATCAGCCAACTGCTAAGAGATGGACATATAGGATGTGTGAATAAACCATTTTGAATTTTCTGACTAACAATATGGCAATTGATTTCAATATATAATATTTGCCTGATTGTCACCAAACAATTGTAGGCAAGGAAGTCTTGCAACCAAGATCATGGAGGAGGTAGTTAAGCCATGCGATCATAGAAGCAGCCATAGCCATGGTACGATATTTTGCTTTAATTGATGACCAAGATAGAGTGTTCTGCTTCTTTTTCTTTGACGAGATGGGACATGAGCCAAGAAATATGCAATGGCTAGTGATAAAGCGGCAAGTCATAGGACAACTAGCCCAGTTAGAATCACAATAAGCTATGAGATTTAAGTCCCTAGAGAAGGATACCTTGACGAAGATTGGCCTTTAACTTGCGAAGTGGTTGAATAGCAGAATCACTTGAGGCTTCTATGGTTGGTGTATAAACTGAATCAAGGTATGAACTGTGTAAACAATACTTGGTCTGGTAATACAGAGAAGGCCTCAAATACAAAATGAAAAGAAAAAAATGCCTCTCTTAATGAGTTCGCCTTAGGCCCCCAAATGCATTGAGCCGCTCCTGTATTTTGTCTCTTCTACACTGTTAGGGACAACCTTAAACTTGATCTATCATAACGCTATCAACCGTACTGTCCCAAGAGGCCATTATAGGCTGCCCCTCAAGTTGGTGCATGGAGGTCGCAAATGCCCAACTTGCTTTTTAAAAAATAAAATTAATCCTTACCTAAGGACTTGGTAAAGAGATCAGCCAACTGCTAAGAGATGGACATATAGGATGTGTGAATAAACCATTTTGAATTTTCTGACTAACAATATGGCAATTGATTTCAATATATAATATTTGCCTGATTGTCACCAAACAATTGTAGGCAAGGAAGTCTTGCAACCAAGATCATGGAGGAGGTAGTTAAGCCATGCGATCATAGAAGCAGCCATAGCCATGGTACGATATTTTGCTTTAATTGATGACCAAGATAGAGTGTTCTGCTTCTTTTTCTTTGACGAGATGGGACATGAGCCAAGAAATATGCAATGGCTAGTGATAAAGCGGCAAGTCATAGGACAACTAGCCCAGTTAGAATCACAATAAGCTATGAGATTTAAGTCCCTAGAGAAGGATACCTTGACGAAGATTGGCCTTTAACTTGCGAAGTGGTTGAATAGCAGAATCACTTGAGGCTTCTATGGTTGGTGTATAAACTGAATCAAGGTATGAACTGTGTAAACAATACTTGGTCTGGTAATACAGAGAAGGCCTCAAATACAAAATGAAAAGAAAAAAATGCCTCTCTTAATGAGTTCGCCTTAGGCCCCCAAATGCATTGAGCCGCTCCTGTATTTTGTCTCTTCTACACTGTTAGGGACAACCTTAAACTTGATCTATCATAACGCTATCAACCGTACTGTCCCAAGAGGCCATTATAGGCTGCCCCTCAAGTTGGTGCATGGAGGTCGCAAATGCCCAACTTGCTTTTTAAAAAATAAAATTAATCCTTACCTAAGGACTTGGTAAAGAGATCAGCCAACTGCTAAGAGATGGACATATAGGATGTGTGAATAAACCATTTTGAATTTTCTGACTAACAATATGGCAATTGATTTCAATATATAATATTTGCCTGATTGTCACCAAACAATTGTAGGCAAGGAAGTCTTGCAACCAAGATCATGGAGGAGGTAGTTAAGCCATGCGATCATAGAAGCAGCCATAGCCATGGTACGATATTTTGCTTTAATTGATGACCAAGATAGAGTGTTCTGCTTCTTTTTCTTTGACGAGATGGGACATGAGCCAAGAAATATGCAATGGCTAGTGATAAAGCGGCAAGTCATAGGACAACTAGCCCAGTTAGAATCACAATAAGCTATGAGATTTAAGTCCCTAGAGAAGGATACCTTGACGAAGATTGGCCTTTAACTTGCGAAGTGGTTGAATAGCAGAATCACTTGAGGCTTCTATGGTTGGTGTATAAACTGAATCAAGGTATGAACTGTGTAAACAATACTTGGTCTGGTAATAGTTAGATATATAAGTCTTCCCATCAAGCACCTATAGGTAGAGGGATTGAAAAGGAGATCATCATCTTGATCAGTGAGTTTAAGATATTCTTCAATGGAAACGAGGCTAGTTGAGCTGCAGTTATAACCAGTGTCTTCAAGAATGTCTAGAACATATTTTCTAGGACTCAAATAAATACCATATCAAGAACGAGATACTTCAATACCAAAAAAGTATTTGAGGTTCTCCAAATTTTTGACATGGAACTGCTGACTAAGGATTATAAATAAATAATGACAATGTTATCAACATACACTAAAATAAATAATGAGTGACCATTCTTGTGAGAATAAAACAGAGAGTAATCAGCCTTAGACTGTACAAAGCCGGTGTTGAAAAGGGCTTGAGAAAATTTGGCAAACCAATCTCTCGAAGCTTATTTGGGGCCATAAATAGATTTGTAAAGACCAACCTACCAAACTTGGATACAAGATTTCATTGGAAACCTACCAAACTTAGGCATGAGATTTTCTCTCCATGAACACCTTTCCAGCCATCTATTGGAAACTTACCAAGCTTGGGCACAAGATCTTCTCTTATTTAACAACCTTCCAACCATGCAAGATCTTCCCTTATTTTTCTGATTTTGTTTGACTAGTATATTTTATACTTATGTAACTATAGGATTGAGTCAATCCCGCCAAATCTGAATCTTGTGTGTGTGTGTGTGTGTGTGTGTATTCAGCCCCTCAGAAAAAAAAAAAAATCTTTTTTCTTATCATGGTATCATAGTAGTGTATGATCCTGCTCCCTTCATTTTTTTTCTCAATCCTCTTCTATTGCGGTCATAGAAAGACATGGCATAAATCCTACCATAGAGTCTGAGCCATGATGGGAGTTGCACTCATAGGATGCATCTCCTACTATTTTTTTTTTTTTTTTTGGTGCAACGGCGGCTCACACATAACGTGCATCTCCTACTCTTTCAAGGATGGGAAAAATTCTTTCATGCTTGCAGGCAACTCATCTGTACACCTTTCAAAAGAATCAAATTGGCCTGGTTAGAGCTTGACCAGCACCATGTCGCCCTTTTTGAAGTCCAAAGGTCTCATCTCCTTGTTTACTCACTTCTTTGTTGTCTTAGCAGCCTGCTCTAGGCCTGACCATACAATATTGGCATTGTGGTGCTAATAACTGTGAATATATTTCAAGTTCTTAGTAATTCCGATTCTTACAATGGTACACACCAACTACTTTGACACATCCTATACTGTTTAAGTCATTATGAAGAGGAAAAATATTGCTTTATTCAAATACTATTTACAATTATATACAACTAGCTTTTAGGGATTACCCCACTCTAACATATTCAACATCATTATTTTATTCTTCATCAATTTCAAGAACTTCAATCACCTCACTTGGGTTGGTAATGCTAAGGTTGTCAACTTAGCCCTTCCTCCTCTCCATTGTAAATACTAATAATCTTATGCAATGCAACCATTGTAGTAGTAATATTAATTTAAAAACCAATAGGATGAAATGTTGCTACCTTTAACATAAGAAATCACATTTTTATTATACAAACTAATTGTTTGATATGTTATCTAAGAGAGGCATAATGTAGATTAAATAGCTTTTTCTATATTATGGCCTAGAAATGCTAATTCCTTGCTCCCTAATATGATAGCAGACTCCCATATATGGAGTGATAAAGGGTGGTGCATTTGCAGAACCTACATCCACAAGATAGTATTTATCCCTTGGTAGATAAAAATAATTTTGTAAAGCCGATTCTAAGACCCTTTCATCTAAAGCTAAACCTTTCCAGTCTTTTGAAATCGACATAAAACAATGGTCAAAATCACATATTAACATGACATTAATTTGGAGATAAAGCTGTTTTTCAATTTTGATATGGAGCATCTCTCTCTGATGCAATAACAGATACTTAAGTTCCATCTATAACACCAATAGAATCCCGTAATAATAAATAATAAGATGATGAAAATACTAATTTGAGAAGTTATATAAAAGACATTATATTGTCATTATAATATTATGTGCTAAGCCTAGAAATAGAGCTAAAATCAAGGATTAGTACTAATTTTTGGATGTGCAATAGTTATTGGAAGAGCGACATAATCACGTACGAGTTTTTTTAGTTCTTCTTTCTTCCCTATCTCTTCTTGCTTGCTAAATTGATGTATATGTGACATAGTGAGACCAATTTGCATGTACTTTTTTTTATGGAAAAATTAAAAGGTCATAAGGATTTTCTAGTAGGCCACCTATGCTAGTACTACTCTCACCCAAACACACTTAATTGCAGAGTTCTGATGGGATCCGATGCGTTAATACTGATATAATCATATTTGTCATATTTATCTAAATTTTTAGAGGTCGTGTATGTTAGCACCGAAAGGAAATGAATTTTGGAGGGCCTTTGGCACCAAACGTCGGGCCTCCGGGTAAGCCTCAAGTCAATTATGAGGCTTTAAGCTCTGCTAACCTACTCATATTAGCCATTGACTTTAAGGGTGCAAATAAGTTGAGCTAGGCATGGTATATATCATGCTCGAGCTAAGCTTGACTTCAGCTATTCATGCTTGTCTCCTATAAGCTCTGAAACAAGCTTTTATCAAGCTGAGCGAGCTTCTTTACTGTTTCTGCAGTAGACTTGCGTTCAAGTTCGGCTAGTCTATGAACCAAAGTCTAAAACTATTTGAGCTTGGCTCCTTCTCCAATTGAGCCGAGCCTGATCGCTGCTCATGAGCAGCTAGCAACATCTGCACCCCTAATTGACTTGATAGATTCTCGAGCAAAAACTATAAGTGGGAGTCTCGGACAAGGCCATTCTTGGGACTGCAAAGAGTTCATCGGGTGTTCTTGCAAATGCTCTTATCACTATAACAAAAATAACAAAAAAAGGTCTGTAGTATGAGGATATTATCCAACCGAATCGGATACGGATATATTTTTGTATCTAATCGGATTCGAATACAGATTCATATATATATCTTTACAATTTTGAATGCAGGAGAAATACTCATATATACAGGGGATCAAACGACGACCTCTTGGATTGTTGCCTGCTACTCAGCCATTATGACAGCATAAGCTTCTAGCGTGAAGCTATGATTTATCATACTTATTTAAAACTTGTTCATATTATAGAATATATTCATTTCAAAAATACTATAGTATCTTATATTTTAATAATTAATTATTTTTATAAGAAATTCAATTCTCTTCTTTTTAATAAAAAATAAAAAAATTTAGCGGTATTCATAAATAACCGTTACAATATTATAAGCTTTTTATAATGATTTTTAAAAAGATTACTATAAAATATAATTTTTGGTAGTGGCTATAAGATAACCATATCTATATGATAACTTTTAGTAACACTCTCGATGAACCGCTGCAATATTATGTCTCTTATAATATTTCTTAAAATTATTACTTGAAAGTATTTATAGTGACAGATTTTGCCAAGCGTTTCGTCATTATAAGTCTTTATTTGTTGAAGTGCGCTTTTTTTTTTTTTTTTTTGTTAGCACGGCGAGCTCCTGTTCCTATCTCAGCATCCCGAATTATTCTTTTGTTCTTTTGTTACTCTCTTCCTCGCATATCCTTCTTTACTGGTCTACTCATTGCGCTCTCCTTTTACTGCACCTGGTGAGAGGAAAACGGAGCATTGTGAGAAGATACTGGTGCTAATTCCACGGATAAAAGAAGTCTCTTTCGGACTTCTTAGAAGCATTTGGCAACGTCTCTTGCTGTTTAAACGTCAAGGGCCGAAAGTAAATGGGAATTCACTCCTGAGCTTTTCTCATGCTGCACGCCTTGTTCCAAAAGCGCCACCCGCGCCCATGGTTTGGGCTAAAAAGAGCAGGACAAAAAGGACTTGGTCTGTCGTGCATGTTACAGCCTATAAAAATTCGAACTTTAAAAGCAACGCTGCAATTAGTATTTGCTACTAACACCTACCAAGGATAATAAACAATCCAAAGAAGAATTAGGGTTAGGGTTGGCAATTGGGTCGGATCGGATCGGACATGAATCGGGTCAAAATTTATCAACCTAAACTCGATCTATTTATTAAATATGTCAAAATTTCAAATCTAAATCAAACCTATTTATTAAACAGATAACCTGATCCGACCTACATAACCTATTTATTAAACAGGTTAGACGGATTAAATGGGTTAAATTAATTTAAACAGATTAAGCGGATCAGGTTAAACAAGTCAGAAATAGATTATATAGATTTTAAATAGGTTGGGTCACGTTATGACCTGTCCTAATTATTAAATAGGTTAAAAGGGTTAAAGGTTTAAATCTGAATCCAACTCATTTAATAAGCAGGTTTAGATAGATTGATCCATTTATGGTCTAAACCCGTTTATGTCAAACCTAAATCTGCTTAAAGCGGGTTGTTCCCGGATCGAATTAACGAGTTGGATCATAAATTGCCACCTCTAGGGAGAATCCTAGCATCTAGTCGCCGATGTTAATTAGTATCCGATCTACCCTAAATACTACTTGCGCAGAGTCTCACCAACGACGCAGATGGTTATCACGGAGCCCTTATGTCGCTGATTACATTGTGGAGAAAAACTTGCTAGCCATCCACGTGCATGTTAAGATGTAGCCAGTATATATGTGGCGTGAATCTTACACTCCACTCTCCTGTAACGAGCTCTTGCAGAATTAATATATTTTTGAGAGTGCAAGGGAGATCCATATATTGATATCATAATTATTAAAGTATAAACATTTTGAAATGCACCGTTTAAGACTCCAATTATGAACCTTACTTTTTAACTAAAGGAACGTGATCATTGGAATGATTAAGCTTCAATTCACATGTAGGATATATCACAACATTAAAAGGTGGAAGGAATCATTCACAAAACTTGTAGGCTAGCCTACGTGAGCCTGGAGGTTTAACTTTTATTATGCCTTCAGAATTCCCGTTATTTCTAGCTGCATAGAGCTTCATTCCTAGTGTTGATTAGTTATCAGCCTTACTATATGGTTATTCCAACTACAGCTCGGTAGACTCCAAGACGGGAAAGTTGTTCACATTTAATATATTTTCCTCAAATCAACGGAACCATGTATAACATTAACTGTTGCACTCAACGCAGGAGATGGAACCAATACAATAGTGAGCGAGATGGAATTACGTAAATTTCTCGATGCTTAGATACATGATGTGTCGATTTAGACGCATGGGACACTGCACTTTGGCATATATATCCATTACATGGGGATATAGAGGAAAGAAATGTGAAGCTAATGCGCAGATGTAATTCTTCAATATTCATTCCTATTGGCATTGAAGACATGCAGAAATAATCCTCAAGTTTTTGCCGTTATTTCCTGTTGCAGATGTTTTGTTATATGATATTACTTCCTAAGCGACTAACCAAGGAGGCTGGTAGCTAGCACTGGAAGCAAATCGTTGTTACATTCAGAGAACTTAGTGGCTGGGAACAGAAATATTTAGAAAGAAGAGCACATATCTCAGAAACCCTACGTAGAACCTTGCTAGGACTACATATAATATCACACCATGTCGCATATATGTGCATCTTAATTTATAACAGTTGCCAGACAAACAAAAACAAGGTCAGGACTTTGGCGGGGAGGAAGAACAAAGGAGCCATCAAGTTAGCGATTATGGAGGGGGTCGGAGGCGTGGGGAACTCTGCGCTCGCTATTCCGCAGTAGAGCCCCAGCGGAGTACCGAGGCTGCCGCTTTGAGCCCAGATCAAACAACCGTTCGAGTCCCTCCTCGCGGCCCGCGGCGCCCACCTTCTCTCCCCGCTTCTCTCCGGAAGCTGCGATCAATAAGAAGAGGAGGAGGAGAAGCTTTAGCTTCCATAATCCCATCTCGTAGAAGCTTTGGGAGGATGAAGCTTGGCGGCGGGGAGCGAGGGGGAATGGCGGGGCCGCAGGCGCGGGGTTTAATGGGGGGAGGGGATTAAGCTGGTTGGTGGGGTGGGAGCATGGAATTGATTGGTGTGATGCCGACGAGGTGGGTCCATGGGATGGAGTGGAGTGTTTGCTTGGTCCTGCAAACAATGGACACGGCTTCCCATGAAGGAAGAAAACGGGTCTCCGTATTGTTTGCTTCCCCTCCCTCTTGCTTTAAGACTGCTCTACTTAGAAAAGGAGGGGCCTGCACTTGGTACCTGCATATATTGGCCTTGGGTTGTGAGCCTCCTGTTTGCTTGTGCATCGAATTGGGAACGGTGTGCAAGAGTGCAGCCGGGTCAAGTGCATGGACAGAGGGCGCAGATACTGTGATAGAGAGATGCTTCAGCCTTCAAGGAGTCTAACCAGGTATGAGGTATGATCATGGAAGCAGCGAAAGATTGCTCCTAGTTAAGCATTGATAGCTGAGTGGCGTCCCTGGTGGTGTCATTAATGGCAACACCAAGTCCTGTGCGGTGAGCAGCTGGCTCTGTGCAGTTATTCCTTTTGGAGTTTTCGATGAAGGGGGGCGGTGATTAATTTTTTCCTGCCTCCTGTACGTACGCTGCTGACCTTGGGCCGGAGTTGGGGATAGGTTCGAAAAAAATTCCAACCAAATTTAGGCTTAAATATAAAATTTATTTATTTATCAGATTAAATTTGGATATATTAGTCAGGACTTAGGCTCAACTCAAAATGAAATCCAAATTCAAGCCCAAATTAATTAATTTTTATATGTTATTGTTCAAAAATAATAATAATAAATAATAAATAAATTAAAATAAATTTAGCTGAAAATAATGTATCATGTATCATCTACTTATGTTATATAAGAGGGCTTAATATTTAACTATCTCATTTACTTATGAATTAATATTATGAAATATTAAACTTTAATCGAATTTGGCAGAAACTTATTTTTGGCCCAAACGGATACTTAGGACCGGCCTAATCAGGTTTGGATTGGGCCTGGGCTAACTGGATTATCCAAAAATTTTCGGACCTAAATCCAGCCCAAAACCTACTTCATATCGGATTTAGGTAGGAGTAGGACCGAGACTAGCCCAACCTACTTCCAACCCTAGTTATACCCCACACCATGTGCGCTCCTCTCAAATTGTCACTTCTTCATGTTGTCTCAAATTGCCCATATAGTGCACTACTGATTTAGTACATCTGATCTAGAATATAATTCTCCTAAGAATGGGCTCTTTCTTTCGATATGTTTCCTGAGTAGGCTGCCATATATTTTTTGGGATAGACTAATGCTATTCTACATGGTTTTTTTTAAATTTTGAGTTTAGAGGTTCTTAATTCAACATTTTAATTATGCATATCTAATATTTACTTTTCGAATTTATCCACGTGCATAGATCTTAAACCTCTTCATTTTCTATCACCCACCTACACAAATCTCAAAGTGCTCCATCCTCTCCTCCATTCATCCATCTGCACAGCTCTCAAAGCACTCCATCATTGTTCTCATCATCAACACACATAGATCTCAAAGCACTCATCTCTATCATTAGTCCGCTTATACAGATCTCAAAGAGCTCCTTCCTCTATCATCTATCCGATTATACGGATCTTAAAGAACTCCATCTTAGATCTTAAAGCACTCCATTTTCCATCATCCATCCATCTGCACATATCTCAAAGTATTTCTATTCTCTATTATCTATCTATCTTCGCAGATTTCAAACCGCACCATTCTCTATTATCCATGTCACGCCTCGGACCCGGATCCGTGACACGGCCGTGCTATTGCCGACTATCGCCCACAGTAGCACGCAGCCTCATACATGGGTAACAGGGTAGTCAAACCAACCAAACCTTTATATAAGAAAGCATTCTTAGTACAACATGCTGGTCAGTACCCAAATACAGAGCTTCTATATAGTTTATGTACACAAAAGTATACTTATTTTACCCCAAAGGAAAGAAGCCCTGATACCAAATAAAGGTGTCTCTGACAGCTATCAGTGGTGAGGATCTGAAAGAAAAAGTAAATGAACGGATATGAGCTACACGGCTCAGTAAGTAATCATACATAATCTTACCGGATCGAACATAATGGTAACCATGTTTATGCAGGGTTTGAGAAGCTGACATGCGTATTATCTCACAATTTTATCATGGCAAAATATGTATGCTTGGAAAACAAAGCAGTATTTTCAGTCAAATAGAATTTTCATAAAATATAAGAATTCATGCGATTAGCATCATTTAAAGGAGATAGCGGTTTTAGCAAAATACAATATTTCATAAGAATATATTCAAAAATCCGTTGTAAAACAATGTATGCTTTGGCCAGGCACGTTCATAAATGTCACGGCCCACCTTCGCAGGGCACGTGACTATCGGGCCTACATGAGGGGGAAACACGGGGCTCCCCTGCCAGATGTTGGCCGATTCCGGGGCTTCACGCAAGCGTCCTTCACCCCTCACCGATTTTGCTTCTTCCCAAAACGCATCTACAGGATTTGGAAAACCCGCCTCATATACCCAGGCTCTAAAATGAGCCTCATGATCATGCTTCAAATATCATTTTCATAAAGTATGCATATGAAACCGTGCCCCCGGCATACCGTGGTCCATTCTCTCGGATGCTACTGCGAAGTCCATTCGGCCACTGGCGGGGCCAGCTAGTCATTCTCGGCCACTAGCAAGGCCAGCAAAGTTATTCTCGGCCACTAGCAAGGCCAGCTCAGTTGCATTCGATCAGTAGCATCTTTGAGCCCATTATAGTGCCTCTTGGCTAGCTAAGACTGTATAAACTTACATGCATGATTAAAATACCAGCATAATCATGTTGCATACATGGCCATAGCTTCTGGGATTCAGGCATGTTACTTATGCATTGTAACATATCATGCATGAAACATATATACTTAAAAAGTGCTGAGGAAACATTAATAACATGACATGATCCATAATAGGATTAGAACAGGTTACTTTCTTCACAAATCATGTATACAATTCAAATTGTATGAAAAACACTGGTTCATCTTATAAAACGTAATATAAGATCTACGATAAGATTAAGATAGATTACTTACTTCAATTCGCTTTCCAAATTGCTCAAGTCCAGGTGACAAATCCTTAATCACCTAAACAACATCATAGGGTTTACATTATTCCCCATTTATTTATTATAAAATCTCTTAGTTCATCATACTATGAACTTACTTGCTTGGGTCCTATCCAAGGATTTAGCCCAAGTTCAATTTGAAGCATTTGGGGTTCGATTTAAAACCAAATTGGGTCCACATGGGTTGATTGGGTTTTTAATTAAAGGATTGGGCCTCGTTTATAATTGGGTCCAACCTTTTCTAGCCAATTGGATCCTCTGATTTGGTCAATGTGGCTCATTTGGGCCTGAGTCAGGATTAGCCCAAGGTCAATTCGACCTTTTGTCAGTTGAATTGGGCTTGAATTGGGCCTGATTTACAATCAATTAGGTCTGCTGAGACCAACTCAGCTTAATTGGATTCGGACCCAATTTAATTTGGGCTTAATTCGGTTCAGATTTGACCCAATTTGCAGTTTGGGCTCGTCCAGACTTAGCCCAATTTGATTGGGCTAGGATTCAGGTTCAATTGGCTAAACCAATTTCTTATTATTGGGCTTAACGGGTTTCGGACCCGAACCTCGATCCGTCCCGTTAGGCCGGACCCGTTAAGGGGCTCTTCTCTCTCTCTTTTTTTTTTTCTTCTTTTCTTTTCCTTTTTCTTTCCTTCTTTCTTTTCTTCCCATTTTCTTTTCTTCTCTGTTTCCCCTCTCTTCTTTCGTGACCATAGAGGGGGGGGGGGGGGGGGGGGGGCGACCCCATGCCGGGGCTCGGAGGGCCGGATTGAGGTCGGTCGGCGGCTCCCGTGGCGCCTGCAGCAGCCGCGGCCCGTGGTCGCCGACCCTCTCTCCTTCCCGTGGACAAGAGAGACCTCGAGGGAGGAACAGCCCACGGCGGGGACCAACGGCGCTGACGACGCTCGCGGCCGCACACGGGAGTCCCCTCTTCCCTCTCTCTCTCCTTTTTCTTCTTTCTCCTCCCTTCTTCTCTTCACCGAGACCCCCCTATCCCACTCTAATCTCCTCCCCTTCCCATCTCAAGGAAGAAGAGGAGGCGGCTTGGGAGAGGCCGAGCTTGGGGTCACGCCACGGCCGGCGGCGCCCGCGGCTGACTCCTGCGGCCGTGTCCGTGGCCGTGCTCGCAACCGGTCCGCGGCCTGTGCCTGCGGCCGAGCCGAGGCCGGCAACGTTCACGCCGTCGGCGACGTCCCTGGCTGCGCATGGTTAACCCCCTCCCCCTTCATCTTCTTTTCTTTTAATTCATACGCTGAACAATTGAAAGGAGGTAGCCGGGAGGGATTTACCTTGATTTCGAAGGAGATTGCAGTATCCCGTGCTCCGGTGCCTCCATTCCAACACCTCCTCTGCCGGTTCACAGGTTCTTGAGATTTTTGAAGGGAGAACTAGTAGGTTTTTAAGTGGTTTAGGGGGGGTGCGAGGTGTCACGCCCAGCTTCCTCCTCATGAAAGGCTTAACAGCTGGGTCTTCCACAGCTTCCCAGCTGGCCCTACCCTAGTCACATCCATCCTCAGGCTATGAGATAGCAGCCATCAAATGGCTGCCAACAATGGGCCCCAGTTGGGCCATTAGGTGTCCTGGCCCAATGCTCAAGTACGGGCCCAAAAGGTATTGGGCTTAAATTGGGCCCGAATATTACATCCTACCCCCCTTAAAATAAATTTCGTCCTCGAAATTAAACATACCTCAGATGGACGATGTAGTGAGGACTCATTTTGCCGTATCGCCCAAATCGGGCAACACCCTTGAAAAGAACATTTTTAGGTAGACAAAGTTTCCCTCCAAAAATTTCAGTTCTCATAGCTTAACAAGAATCGCCCGGTAGGGGCCTTGATGATGGGTCCCTCTCCTAAGATCGATGGTGAATTCGATTTCTCAACCAGGGATAATTCCGGTAATTCATCAGGGTAAATGTTTGAGTATTCCCTATTTCTTATAGCTACCTAGCAGTCAAGAGTTTAGGGTGAAACTGAAATAAATTGCTTTCTTCGACTAAGGTATTATGACAATCTTAACATATTATGATACTCTTAACTACCCATTACCCCAAATTTTTACGGTTATAGTCTTGTTAAACCTAGAGCTCTGATACCACTAGATGTCACGCCCCGGACCCGGATCCGTGACACGGCCGTGCTATTGCCGACTATCGCCCACAGTAGCACGCAGCCTCATACATGGGTAACAGGGTAGTCAAACCAACCAAACCTTTATATAAGAAAGCATTCTTAGTACAACATGCTGGTCAGTACCCAAATACAGAGCTTCTATATAGTTTATGTACACAAAAGTATACTTATTTTACCCCAAAGGAAAGAAGCCCTGATACCAAATAAAGGTGTCTCTGACAGCTATCAGTGGTGAGGATCTGAAAGAAAAGTAAATGAACGGATATGAGCTACACGGCTCAGTAAGTAATCATACATAATCTTACCGGATCAAACATAATGGTAACCATGTTTATGCAGGGTTTGAGAAGCTGACATGCGTATTATCTCACAATTTATCATAGCAAAATATGTATGCTTGGAAAACAAAGCAGTATTTTCAGTCAAACAGAATTTTCATAAAATATAAGAATTCATGCGATTAGCATCATTTAAAGGAGATAGCGGTTTTAGCAAAATACAACATTTCATAAGGATATATTCAAAAACCCGTTGTAAAACAATGTATGCTTTGGCCAGGCACGTTCATAAATGTCACGGCCCGCCTTCGCAGGGCACGTGACTATCGAGCCTACATGAGGGGGAAACACGGGGCTCCCCTGCCAGATGTTGGCCGGTTCCGGGGCTTCACGCAAGCGTCCTTCACCCCTCACCGATTTTGCTTCTCCCCAAAACGCATCTGCAGGATTTGGAAACACCCGCCTCATATACCCAGGCTCTGAAATGAGCCTCATGATCATGCTTCAAATATCATTTTCATAAAGTATGCATATGAAACCGTGCCCCCGGCATACCGTGGTCCATTCTCTCGGATGCTACTGCGAAGTCCATTCGGCCACTGGCGGGGCCAGCTAGTCATTCTCGGCCACTAGCAAGGCCAGCAAAGTTATTCTCGGCCACTAGCAAGGCCAGCTCAGTTGCATTCGATCAGTAGCATCTTTGAGCCCATTATAGTGCCTCTTGGCTAGCTAAGACTGTATAAACTTACATGCATGATTAAAATACCAGCATAATCATGTTGCATACATGGCCATAGCTTCTGGGATTCAGGCATGTTACTTATGCATTGTAACATATCATGCATGAAACATATATACTTCAAAAGTGCTGAGGAAACATTAATAACAAGACATGATCCATAACAGGATTAGAACAGGTTACTTACTTTCTTCACAAATCATGTATACAATTCAAATTGTATGAAAAACACTGGTTCATCTTATAAAATGTAATACAAGATCTACGATAAGATTAAGATAGATTACTTACTTCAATTCGCTTTTTCAAATTGCTCAAGTCCAGGTGACAAATCCTTAATCACCTAAAACAACATCATAGGGTTTACATTATTCTCCATTTATTTATTATAAAATCTCTTAGTTCATCATACTATGAACTTACTTGCTTAGGTCCTATCCAAGGATTTAGCCCAAGTCCAATTTGAAGCCTTTGGGGTTCGATTTTAAAACCAATTGGGGTCCACATGGGTTGATTGGGTTTTTAATTAAAGGATTGGGCCTCGTTTATAATTGGGTCCAACCTTTTCTAGCCAATTGGATCCTCTGATTTGGTCAATGTGGCTCATTTGGGCCTGAGTCAGGATTAGCCCAAGGTCAATTCGACCTTCTGTCAGTTGAATTGGGCTTGAATTGGGCGTGATTTACAATCAATTAGGTCTGCTGAGACCAACTCAGCTTAATTGGATTCGGACCCAATTTAATTTGGGCTTAATTCGGTTCAGATTTGACCCAATTTGCAGTTTGGGCTCGTCCAGACTTAGCCCAATCTGATTGGGCTCGGGTTCAGGTTCAATTGGCTAAACCAATTTCTTATTATTGGGCTTAACGGGTTTCGGACCCGAACCCCGATCCGTCCCGTTAGGCCGGACCCGTTAAGGGGCTCTTCTCTCTCTCTTTTTTTTTCTTCTTTTCTTTTCCTTTTTCTTTCCTTCTTTCTTTTCTTCCCGTTTTCTTTTCTTCTCTGTTTCCCCTCTCTTCTTTCGTGACCATAGAGGGGGGGCGACCCCATGCCGGGGCTCGGAGGGCCGGATTGAGGTCGGTCGGCGGCTCCTGTGGCGCCTGCAGCAGCCGCGGCCCGTGGTCGCCGACCCTCTCTCCTTCCCGTGGAGAAGAGAGACCTCGAGGGAGGAACAGCCCGCGGCAGGGACCAACGGCGCTGACGACGCTCGCGGCCGCACACGGGAGTCCCCTCTTCTCTCTCTCCTTTTTCTTCTTTCTCCTCCCTTCTTCTCTTCACCGAGACCCCCCTATCCCACTCTAATCTCCTCCCCTTCCCATCTCAAGGAAGAAGAGGAGGCGGCTTGGGAGAGGCCGAGCTTGGGGTCACGCCACGGCCGGCGGTGCCCGCGGCTGACTCCTGCGGCCGTGTCCGTGGCCGTGCTCGCAGCCGGTCCGCGGCCTGTGCCTGCGGCCGAACCGAGGCCGGCAACGTTCACGCCGTCGGCGACGTCCCTGGCTGCGCATGGTTAACCCCCTCCCCCTTCATCTTCTTTTCTTTTAATTCATACGCTGAACAATTGAAAGGAGGTAGCCGGGGAGGGATTTACCTTGATTCCGAAGGAGATTGCAGTATCCCGTGCTCCGGT
Organism: Phoenix dactylifera; assembly: GCF_009389715.1. Lineage (NCBI taxonomy): Eukaryota > Viridiplantae > Streptophyta > Magnoliopsida > Arecales > Arecaceae > Phoenix > Phoenix dactylifera. The sequence goes on from NW_024069104.1 coordinate 56,706, forward strand.
GCCTCCATTCCAACACCTCCTCTGCCGGTTCACAGGTTCTTGAGATTTTTGAAGGGAGAACTAGTAGGTTTTTAAGTGGTTTAGGGGGAGTGCGAGGTGTCACACCCAGCTTCCTCCTCATGAAAGGCTTAACAGCTGGGTCTTCCACAGCTTCCCAGCTGGCCCTACCCTAGTCACATCCATCCTCAGGCTATAAGATAGCAGCCATCAAACGGCTGCCAACAATGGGCCCCAGTTGGGCCCATTAGGTGTCTTGGCCCAATGCTCAAGTACGGGCCCAAAAAGGTATTGGGCTTAAATTGGGCCCGGATATTACAATCCATTCACCCGCACAAATCTCAAAGTCCTCGCCCTCTATCCTTCTACCTGCACAGATCTCAAAAAATACATCATTTATCATCTATGCAATTACACAAATCTCCAAGCACTCCATGCTTTAATGTTCACATGCCTGCATAAATCTCAAAGCACTCCATCCTCTATCATCTATATGCTGCATATATCTCAAAGCATTGCATTTGTTTTCGTCTGCCGTATAGATCTTAAAGCACTACACTTTCTATCATTGGTCCGCATATACAGATCTCAAAGCACTCCATCCTCTATCATTCATCCATCTCCATAGATCTCAATGCCTTCCATCCTCCATCATGCATCACTCTGCACATATCTCAAAGCTCTCCATCCTCTTAATTCATCTATCTATACAAATTTCAAAGCATTCTATTTTTTTGTCATTTATCCACTTGCGCTTATCTCAAAGCACTCCCTTTCAATTCATGAAGTTCCTTGCTAACCAACTGAGAAGGATATTTTGGAAATTTTGCAAATTTAGCCATCAAGGGACTCTCATCCGATAATATTTTATACCGGAGATAGACAGTTGGACCAAATTGCGACAAATTTAAGATTTTGAAGGTTAAATGACATTTCTTAAATTTTCAAGATGTAAGTGTAAATAGCCTAAACGTTGAGCGGTGTATATGTGGTTTTAACTTTTTTTTAACTAAAGGAAAAAAAGAAAAAATAGGGAGGGGGGGGGGGGGTTGTTGAGAGAGAGAGTGTGTGTGGGTTATCAGTGAGAAAAGTGAGAAAGCGCATTCTCGAACGAGATACGGACGTCCGCATAGACATATACTCGTTTCGAACTTTATGCTGATGTCCTCAAATGTCTTAAAAAAATTTCTATGCGGATTCACTTCTGCATAGAAATCTTATGCACCTACTTGCACATGCCCGCATATAATTTCTGCACGGATGTTCCACCATACAGGAATTTTATGCGCGATTTCACTGTTGTTCCCATAAAGATTTATTTCCTCATAGAAAATTTATGCCCCAACTCGAAATGGTCCGCATGTTAAGTTTTATGCAGATTGCAAGGCCCTCCACTTATATAACCGCATGCGAAAACTCGGCATTTCCGCGAATACCTTCGCCTCTTCGTTTGCTCTCAAGTCATGCACTAGGATTTCTTATTTGTCCAGGGGAAAACAGGTGCGTGCCAGGATCCTGCAAGATAGGCACTAAGCTGATTCTCTCTTGCTGATTTCATTGACGGTACTCTACGTGGAGTGCGGGGACGGTGATGATGCGCGTCCATTGTTTGAATGAAATACCCGAGCGAGATCTTGTTGCATGGAATGTGCTCTGAATATAAGGAATTCCTTTATAGCGATGTGCTCGAGGTGTGGGTGAGTGGATAAAGGCTTTTTGAGCGTTCTGTGATACACGGCATAAGAATGTGGTTGGTTGGAGTGCACTGATTTCTGGTCTGCCAATGAATGGTCATGGAAAGGTGTTGCTCCAGATATTCCCAGGCATGCTTTCAGCTTGTAGTCATAGTGGGTTGGTTGACGAAGGATTGAGATTTTTTGATATGATGAGGTTTGAGCATCTACTAGTCCCTAATGTGTGTCACGATCGATGTACTCCTCCCCCCCGGTGGAACGATTCGAATTGTGTTAGATTTCCATACTATAATCTGTTGGTAGTGACAAGAGCCTGGAGTCAATTCCACCATTTGATAGTTGTTTTTTTTTTTTTTTGGCTAGCATGTAATTTATACATTACGTATACGAATGCATCCAATAAAATTAGAAAATAGAATATCGCGGAGCGCCCGAGGCAGCTCTCTATTCCTAGCTTAACAAAATATTACCGACATGACTGGCCATATAGACGGCCATTCAATCCACAGCCTCATTAGCTTCTCTAAATACATGCTTGGCCGAAAAGGCTTCTCCATCTCTTATCATCATCCAGATATTCGAAATAAGAGATGGTCGCAGCTGGTACCCTCAAAAGATTGTTATTCATAAAATGACTAGTGGTTGCTTCTGCATTCATTGATTGCTTCCAAGCTCTACATCTGATTCAAAAATATTATTTATTTTATTTTTTTTGCTTCAACGGACAATTCATGGTAATCTAGTATGTTATTTCACCCTTCACCCTCACATTATACCAAGAAAAATAGGTAAGAGGATGAGAGGATGAAACAAACGGTTGTCTCTTCCCATGTGTCAGATGATATCAGGATGAAGCAAAAGTAAGGAGGGTAAGAGGACGATGATCACTCGCGTGCGCTAGAGTTCAACCGGTTGGCCTCTCCAATGAGTAGAGATATAAAAACCATGAATGATTTACTTAACGAAGCCTACATTTTAAGCAACATATTTTAATTCATCCCACAAGAAAAGGAGCGCAATAACCGTGAAAATTGCTACTTAGGCAGATTGCCTAACTAAAACCACAAAATTATTTATATGTTAACCCTCTTTCTGGATCTTTATCCCTAACACTTAAATCACCATGAGAGTATTGTGCCTTCTACGTACGGATGAAGGTGGATCGAATATATCAAATATGTTTTTGTATCTAAGTCTATTCAAATATGGATAAAAATTTGAGCATCCAACTAATATCTATATCCATCAAAGAAATATGAATATGAATATAGATAGACAACTATCCGATTCATATCTGAATATTCAATTCTATTTGTAATCTTAGTTAATTTTATATAGCATTCATGAATTTTTACAAAAAATAAATAATCATATTAACATATTATTAACTTGATTTATTATTCACTTAATAAATCTTGATTTTGTCGCCATAAAATTTAACTATTTGATTTTGTTTGTATCTATATATATTTTTGGTATCCAATTTGTATTGATATCCTATTCGTATTTACATCAATTTTTGCATCTTGATATTTATATTTGTATTTATCAAATAAAATGAAAAGAGATATGAATATGCAGTCATTTGATCTATATAGGGTCTGATTTCAGCCCTATCTAAGGTGTCACTGGCATTGGAATCCGGGTGGCGCATTGGGTGAGGGTAACACCGCTTTTGAATTTATAAAACACCAATTTACACGAGATTATCCCCGCTAATTAAGTGTATAATTATTAATCCCTTCCCTGATAATTACATGCTACAATTTCTCCCTGGGCGGTGTCTGTACCCAGAGTAACAACCAGAAAAATAATTAAACGGACGCGTTCCTTACACCCACAAATAAAACCAGCCCTGAAACGGTACTAAATCGTGGGCCCGTGAACTAATGTATCAGTTTGCGAGGCTGAAAATCCAATCGCATCGGCAGGGCCCACATAAGTCTATTATTTAGTTCTCTTCTCTTCGATTTTTTTTTTCGTTATGAGGGGAATACGGAGAACGTTTTAATCCCAACATCGCTCCGTCTCCGACGAATAGAGTGAGAAATTTCTCGGCTATGGCGGAAGAAGGCGAGGAGACGAAGCCCCAAGGCGGCGAAGAGCCCCCCAAGTCGGCGGAGGAGAACGCCGGGGAGTCCAAGGCGGGGGCGGCGGGCATCTTGCCCTCCGTCGCCCTCAACGTCTGGCCCCCTCGCAGCGGACGCGGGAGGCGGTGATCCAGCGCCTCGTCCAGACCCTCTCCACCGAGTCCGTCCTCTCCAAGCGCTACGGCGTCCTTTCCCCCTCGACGCCTCCGATGCCGCCGCCGGATCGAGGAGGAGGCCTTCGCCACCGCCTCTGCTCCTCCGCACCCATCGCCGCCTCCGTGGACGACGGGATTAAAACCCTCCAGATCTTACTCCGAGGAGATTAGCCAACGGATGCTCGAGACCGTCAAGGCGAAGGCGTCCTCGTATCCAGGTCCAGCCCTGCGACCACCCCTCCTCCGTCCGATGGCGGCGCCACCGTGGGAGAACGCTCTCCCCACCGCCGCTGGTGGGGAAAGCTCCGCTTCTTCGTCTGCTTGACTGCATCTTTCTTTAGAATCATATGATGATATATCCTCTTGTTCCAGAATCTGATCTGGATGAAATGGATCATGCGTTGGTTGAGGGTTTTGTTGTCTGCTGTGTTTTCTTGAAGCGGGATCAGTCTTTCGATATATCTTTTAAAGATTGGACCAGATAGTTTGTTGTTGTGTTGTTTGGTATATGATGATCTGTGGGATATGGTACTTGGTATATGATCTTTTCGAGGTTTTGGAATGTTGTATGATTGCTTTGTTATATTGCCCCTCTGATTCTAATAGAAATCTCAAAGTACTTCAGAGGATTTGTTTTCTTGGAATGCAGAGATTTTGTGATATTGCTTTCTGTAACTTAGATGCATATCATCTTTTATAGGTAATGCTGTCAGGACTTGTTGCAGGATGCTATTGCTGTGTTCATCATAGAGGAGTTGGTGAATAGAATGAGTCACTTCATTGAACTTTTTTATGCCAGAAGAAGAATTTTTATAAGATATTTTGGAGAACTGATATATATAACATCACATGGCTGCATTTTTTCTCTATTGTGAGGCTGGTGTCAGGGCCTAATCTAAACATATGATAAGTCATAATGTAAGGTCCATTTTTGTTCATCAAGAAGGAGAATTGGTCAGCTTTGTATGTTCTTTTTGGCATGCTGAGCTTCTCTTTCAGCATACCTGTCATTGTTTTGTTAGGCCTTGCATCCTTGTATGATAATTTGATTTGGTGATGAGTGTTAGAGTTTACTGCATAATACTTCTATCACAATCTGTATGGCAATTGAATAATAGCAGGCTTGTGATTTGGACATCATGGCAGTTTTAGAAGGGATCAGGGAGTCTATTTGATTATAGGAACCACATTCCTTCTCTAAGTCATATCACAAGGGCTTTCTGATAAGGAACAGTTTTACTGGCATACTTCTATCAACACCCACACAAATACCTTGATACCCTAGATCTATAGGAGTTCACAGCTGACAGATATGATTGAAGGACATTATTTTAATCCATAAAGATATGTGCTATATATGATATTATTTTAATCCATAAAGATATGCTATATGATTAATATATCATTGAAAAAGAGGTTTTGAAGAAGTAAGGTTCTAGGCAATTTGTACTTAGGTGCTTATGGATTTTCACTTTAATATGAGATTTGAGGTTAATGTTGAACCTAATTAGTTTGTTATGTGAGTAGAAGAGTGATTAATGATTTAGCATGGAACCTGGATAAGAGTTCGAGCAAAATGAAGCCAAGAAGGTTGCCAGTTGGAAGGTTCCAATGAAGTTTTTCATGGTTGCTGTATTGCTTTGTAGAATGTTTCAGTAATAAATCATTATGTTTCTGGGGAATTAATAACTAACGCTGCCACTCTAACTTTTAACAAGGAACATTAGAAAAATGGCGTGTAAAATTTATTTTGATGAGTATATGATTGTAGAAATCTTGCAATTCAATTACTCATTCAAAGGCCTAAATGGTTCTTTAGGATTTATTCTCTTTCTGAATGAAATCAAGATTGTTGCTAGTGGAGTGAGTGCATTTTGTTCACCTAGGTTCTGGAGACCATATTGAGATGGTTCCTTATCTTGTTAGAAAGACATTGAAAGAAAAGGATTATATGTGGGGTCCTATTTTTCCTACTTGAACACTTCGGTTTTCTCAGTGACGATGTTGTGACTTTGCATGACACAGGAGCATGTTCAATCAAACCGGCAAAACACACATGATGAATAACATACCACCAAATATCAGGCACAATTTTCTTATTGCAGTATGATGTAGCAGCAAGGATGTTTGGAAATTGTTTTGGCTATTGGTTTTCTAAATGAAGAGCATTGGCTCTGTGAGCAAATTATTTGTAAACATGAAACATGCTTAGGTGATGTTTACATTTATTCTGTGATTCTTCTGCATCACTAATTATGTTTAGATAACTATGTCACGCCAATAGTTTGTCATTTAAGAATGTAGGTTGATGCTGTAATAGTGCTCAGTTGAATGCTGAACAGGAAGTTATGCATTTAGCTTGTAGGATATATGCTGATTTGATGTTTTAGTGCCTTGACTATGTAATGTAAGATTTAACTGAGAAATGATTATTCGTTGGCTGAAATATGAGCATAATGTATTAATGGAAATGTATTTAAAGGTTGTGAGGTCATTGCATCATGTGCAACACAAAGGAAATCCTCCTTGCAGAACATTTCTGTATGGATCGACATCAGGATATAGGAGACCTTATGTGCGCAAAATTAGGATAATGGAAGCTTGTTATTTGATTCAGATGTTTGATCTAAAAAGGGAAGCTATAATCATCCAGGATAGTCCATGTATAGCAGGAGAAGAGAGAAACTATCTGAGGATTGATTGAAACCATGTTGAGTGAGCAGTGAAAGGCAAAGACTAGTCCAACTTAAAATGTGTTTAAGATGGTAAAAAAAAGCAGGGTCATGGCTTCCTATGCATGTTAGTAATATGGTTGGATTTGCAAGCTGATTAGGATCTGGCTGTAATTTGATTTGCAATGGAACTTCTTCAATCTTAAGAAAATTTAGATTTGGAGTAAAGATGATAAATATTAGAATTCACAAATAAAAGAGGGCGAATCCCTAGCCTGAAAGCAAGATTTATTGAAGTTAGGCAAATTTTGTATGTCATAAGTTGAATATAGCATATTTTGTATCTCCATTGCATGCCATGCTAAGTTTGTGTTACATAGAATCATACTGATATGTCAATCTTCGTATCATGCGCATGATGCTAATTCTTATCATGATATAATCTCTTAAATAAATGGGGACCTATCACTTCAATTTGAGATGGTCAAGGTGAAAACTCCATCAGAAAATTGCAAGAAATTCTGTTATCCAAAAAAAAAAAAAAACTTCTTCGTAACATCCTTCATAATCCACTTTTTATGAAGAGAAGGAACGGGAGATTTGGAAGCTACAGATTTCTGATTCGTGGATTCTTTGGAGGGGACTCCATGCCTCTAATGTGAGGTTGCAGAGGAGATTGCCAAGCCAATCGAACAGGAGAGTGGTACTGGGACGAGACATGGATGTTTGGATCCACCATTGAGAGGATGAGAAGTATGAGAGGAAGGCCTCTGCGTCTCTGTATGCTCTCAATGATATAACGGAGTGCCTGAAGCTTTAGGCTTGGAGGCAGTAAGGAGAAGGGGGAGTTGTTGATGACTCCATCAGCCCTGGCATTGCAGGTAAGGAACAACAAGGAGATGAGGTGAAGAAGGGTATTAATTGATGGTGAAATGTCTCTTTGGAGTTCTTTCGATCTCCCTCCTGCTTCATTGTGTAGAACAAATAATGAAGACGTTGATCCACAGCATCTCATAATTAAATTTTATTTGAGTTAGTTTAGCAAGCCTCTTCATGCCTGGCTGAATTTATTAGGCTTCAGGAGTGCAACTTATCTGGACATTAATATCCGCTAACTAATAAAGATAAAAATGTTCAAGGATACTTGGAAAACTTACACTCTTAGCAGCTGGGAGTGAACCAGAAGGGAATATTCGCAAAGATTATGAGTTTTCTTCCGTTGTTTATATATTTTTTTAATGGATTTGTCCTTTTCATATATTTTGAAACCAGGAGAGATGTAAATGAGGGCTGAAGTAAGAGCTGACCATGCACGAAATCGGATCCCACAATCTATATTTTGAGAAGCAAGAGGTAATACCGTCCAAGCTAATTCTCTGTGACGATGGATTTGTGATGAAACATATATATTTGAAAAATTCTGATATGTTTTAGTTCTGTTTCCAAGATTTGATGACTAAAGTAAATTTTGATGCTCACAATTTACATGGACTGTGATTATTGCACCCTCAAGGAGCTTAATGTGGAGAAGGCCTTCCTTGTTATTATTGCCATTGTTGGTAAAGCATTGCCAGAAACATCTCATAATATTAATTGTAGCCTAGAAAAGAAGTTCATGATGAATATTTACAGCCATTAGATAATGTCTTAGCTTCACAATTGACTTGAGCAATGATCCAGTCCAACAGATCTCCTGTGAATATATTTTAGGTGATACTGCTTTATGATTCTTAAATTTTCTCTCAATGAAAATTTCTGAGTGGGTTTTTCCCTTCGGCTTTAGTTATATAATTTCTATTTATATTGCTCAGTTTGTTGCTTTGCAAATCTTACATTTATTTGCTTGTTTTTAGTACTGAACAACATTTTGTTTGAGTTCTTTTAGTTATTCAATTGTTTTTAAAGGTTTAGTGCTTTTTTATAATAACCAGTCAATTAGTCTATATGTTTAGTAGCATTGAGGATTTTATGAGACACGGATTGCCTATTATTCATGGAGAGGAGCCCAAGGGTACATATTTCTTCTATCCCTGATTGGTAGGTTGCAGAAACGAAGGGGATCAGGATGTACCCATTTATTAAACGATGTTGACGTGAGTTGGGAGCTGAATTGACTACAGCAACAATCTCTCCTATTTCTAGTCTTACCACAAGCTTGTGATCTTTGGAAACAAATGAACTATTTTGTTTTCAGCTGTCAATCTCTTCTTGATAAATTGTGGTGACAATGTCACAATGTTCTATGTTTGATGTTAAACAAAGATTCTAAACAAACAACTAGGTGAAAGCTCTGACACAGTAACAAAGCATTGATCCTTTCAAACTGATGACCATGTTTTCCTTTATTCTCTACCAACAGAAAGGAAGCTATGGATCTTAAAATTCTGCATGGGTTATATTTGGGTTCATACTGGCGAACTTTGTTGCATGAGGACTGTTAGCCTAGATGCACAAATATAATTAAATATTTTAATATTCAAAAAACAATAAATAAGAAGAATAAATTAGCAAATAACTAACTTGACAATATAATAATAAAATGAAGAAAGAGAGAGAAGATGGCCTGTGGATCGAAGCACGCTGATGCGCTGTCCCAGGAAAGTTTATGCCCCCCACGCACGGGTCTGCTGGCACAGATCTCCTAGAGATACGACGACCCAATACAGAACCACGTCTTCCCCGTCAGTGCGCCTCCAGGGAAGAAAGAAGAGCACGTTCACGCTTGCAGATAGCTCAAAAGAAACTTAGAAAAATTATGAGGAGAAGAAATATTTTCTTTATTTCTTTTCTCCCCAATGATCCCTAGAGCCTTTTTTTTATCTAGACTCTTGGAATAAGGAGAAGAGAAAAATTTGATTGTACTTTGAAATGATCCCTAGAGCCCTTTATATAGGCTCAGGCACGTCAAAAGAAGAAGATTCCCCTCCCGCAGATTGATGACGTGTCTTTTTGTGCTCCTTTGATTCTTCGGCTTATTGCATCTTGGCCGTTCATGCTTCTTTCCTTCTTCGAGGGGCCTTTCCATGTTTGCTCCTGCGCTGGATACATGACACTTGTCATGGTTTGCTTTCATTAGAAATTCTTCTATGTTTGCTCCCTTGCTTGTGCACGGATGCTTGCCACTTGGCTGTTAACCAATTTTGGTTTTCAAATTTTAAATTTGATTTAATTCAACAATCCCCCACATAAATTAAATATTTAAAAAATTTAAAATCAAAATAAAAATCAAAATAAAATGCTGAGTATCTTATATTATGTAATAGGTGTAGGTACCTTTCGGTTTGAACCTTCACTTAGTGACAATTGATTACCTCTGTGGAGCCAAGGTGGACTATGCCTTGAACCTTGGTCCATGGCTCAGATTTCATCAACAGCACATATAATATAGTGTGAACATGCTCGAAGCGGGTTTGCGCTTTACGGCCACGCGCAGGTATCTCTCATGTGTGTTATTAGGGAACAGCCCACTTCCCACAGTTGTGGCCTCACGACTACACGCATACAGGTGAATCCTGAAAAAGGGTACGAGCAAGTAGGTACCCTGCCTCATTGGTCTCGGATTCATTAAGAGTAAAAACTCAACCTAACCCTTGCTTTTATGAGCACTGTTGCCCTAGGGATGGGAAAAACAAATAGTGCTCCTCATTAGTCACCTATCTAGCTTGTTTCTACCCATTGAACCTTTTTCAGGTTGGGTTACCACCGTGGTGACTTTACTTATGGGCTTAGCCCCATCCCCCTCGACAACTCTAGAACCACTGTTCTAGACAATCCTTTGGTAAGCCGATCAGCTAGATTCCTTTCGGATCTTACAAAATTTAGTGCAATCAAGTTATTCTTTAATTTGTATCTCAATGATTTATGGCGCACTTTCAAGTGCCTATTCATTTTCACATTTGCATTTCTTGATTGCATTTATCTATAGCAGATCTGCAGTCACAATGAATAGATATAGAAGGTAATGGTGAAGTCTCAATAGGCAAATCTATCAGTAGATCTCTAAGCCACTCGGCTTCAATGCTAGTGGTATCTAGGGCAATCATTCAGATTCCATGGTGCTCCTAGCCACTACAGTTTGTTTGGTAGACTTCCATGATACAGCTGCACCTCCTAAAAGAAAGACAAAACAGTGGTGGATTTGGTGTCAACTGTATCACTGATCCAGTTGGCATCACTATAGCCTTCCAGAACAGCAGGATAACCACAATAGTGTAATCCTAGAAATATGGTACCCTTAAGGTACCTGAGAATTCTGAGCAGTCCAATGATCATTATTAGGATTGTGAGTATATCTACTTAGTCGGTTCACAGAGTATGCAATATCAGGTCTGGTATAATTTGCAAGAAATCCTAAAGAACCAATGATCTGGGCATACAAGCTTGATTGACTGGATCACCTAAGTTCTTCTTTAGATGAAGAGATAGATTATAGGAGTAGATACAAGATGACAATCAGAGTAGTGAAACTTTTTAAGAATTTTCTCCACATAGTGGCTTTGGGACAAGGTTATTCCATTTTCATTCCTTATGATTTTAGTATTAAGGATTAGGTCTGCTTGTCCTAAATTTTTCATGTCAAATTTTAGAGATAAAAATTGTTTTACTTCATTAATAATTTCTAAGTCTGATCCAAAAATTAGGATATCATCTACATATAAACATAAAATTATAATTTTGTTATTCTTCTTTTATAATATACACATTCATCTGTGTTATTAATTTTAAATCCATTAGTTAGAATTATTTCATCAAATTTAAGGTGCCATTGTTTGGGGGCTTGTTTTAGACCATAAAGAGATCTAATCAACCTACATACCTTTTTCTCTTGACCTGGGACAATGAAACCTTCGGTTGGTTCATGTAGATCTCTTCATCTAGGTCCCCATTCAAGAAAGCAGTTTTAACATCCATTTGATGTATAACCAGCTTATGAATGGAAGCCAAGGCAACAAGAATCCTAATAGTAGTGATTCTAGCTACAGGGGCATAAACATCAAAGAAGTCAATCCCAGATTTTTGAGTAAAACCTTTGGCTACTAACCTAGCCTTATATTTGTCTACAGTTCCATCTGGCCTAAGTTTCTTCTTAAAGATCCATTTACACCCTATGGGTTTACTTCCTGGGGGTAGGTCTGCCAATTCCCAAGTATGGTTTTGGATTATAGATTGTATTTCATTATCTATTGCTTCTTTCCAGAAGGGGCATCTAGAGATTTCAAGGCATCCTCTAAAGAAGGTAGGAGAGTCTTCTATTAGGAATGTGTAGTAGTCTTCTCCAAAGTTCTTTTCAACTCTAGTTCTTTTACTTCTTCTAGGTTCAGTTTCTTCTTCTTCTTCTCTAAATCTGGTTCTGCTAGAACTAGTCCCTAAGTTATTATTGGTATTTATTTGATCATTTATCCTTGTTTTAAAAGGAAAT
>NW_024069105.1:0-68821 GCF_009389715.1 Phoenix dactylifera
TCATCAATATACTGACGATTGACATTTAGGATACAATTCCCAACAGATATGGGTATAAGTTTGGCCCTTTGATCTGAGACCGCAAACTGTGACTGGCAAGCAACTCATTGTACTTTGGTATCGGACTACCTGAATTTCCAATTCAGTGACGGAAGGTCACTGGGTGCAGTCAAGTACTTGCGTAGTCAGTTGTGAGTCGAGATTGAATTGACCCCTCCTAGAAACAGGAGATAATGTCTTGTGATTAATTTAGCAAAATCTTGGCTAGGGTAATCCCAGTGAGGAGTCACGAGATATCTAAAGTTAATCACATAATGGATGTACTAATTATAGGGTTGACAGTGAGCTCTAAGTCATCCTGGCATTAGGAGTCAAAGGGATTGAATTATACAGTAATCATAGTTCAGGGTTCCAGAATATTTGCTTCACATATATTCGGCCTATCCGGATGTCGGGTACCATTGCTAGATGGTCACTTCGATTAGTGTAGAAAGTCGTTCCTATACTACCGGCTTAGGTTCGAACCTATGAGGTCACACGCATAGAAGATTTCTGATTGATCAAGAAGGCTAATGAATGATTAAGAATCATTTAGGGGTAATTTGGTCAATTCGATTGGCAAATTATCTTATAAAATAATTAAAGTAATTATCGGAGGATTAATTAGTAATTAGATTGCTAATGAACTCAATTGGATTGAGTAATTAGACTAAGGATGAGCCAAATTGAATTAGATTCAATTCTGGGCTCAATCAAGGTTTTTGACCTGATTGGATTAGGTCTGAATCAAGAGGACTTAGGTTGACCAAATTAAATTAGATTAAATTTGTGCTTAATTAGGGATTGACCTAATTGGATTAGGTTCAACCCATGGTAATTAGATCATTCTAATTGTTAGGATTTAATTAAATTAAATGGGTTTGATCTGAAACTGTTCGGATCTTGAAATCCACTTGTCACATATCCATGCATGGCGCCATAAATTAATTTTTAATATGATTAAAAATTAATTTAATTTATTTAATGGTGCCATGGAACACTTGGCAACATCAGAGACCTCTTTCATCATTAGATGGGTCGAAATGGAGAGATAAATTCATGAAAAGAATTGGATAAGATCAAATTCTCTCTCTTCATGGCATATGTCATCCTTATCTTTATCTCACTTCTAATTAAGGTTGAATTTCGAATTTAATCACCACAAAATCACCACGTGACCCTCTAATCTGATTGGGGGCATGGGAATTTCGAAATTGAAAGAGGAAAGTGGCAACATGATGAATGGTTTAGATTAGATCAAGCTTCATCATGTAATGGCACATGAACTTGAATTTTGAATTCAAAATTCAAAATCCCACAAAATCCTCCACAAATATGGGATGGTTGGCATGAAGTTAGAGGGGATAGCAACATTAAAAGGACCTCCATCAGCGGGTGGTCGATTTAAAAAGAAAAAAAGAGAGAAAAAGAAGAAAAAAAGGGGAAAAGAAAAGAGAGGAACCCTGGTTCATGCATGGAAAAATTCTGCATTCAATCTAGCTGACTTCTTCCTCCTCTAAGTCCATCGCGCCATTAGTGTTAGGGGTCCCTGATAAGAGTCTTTAGATCAGATCTAAGTTCTCTTCAATCCCTCTAAACCTTTCCTCTAAGTTCTTCCAAGAAGGCGGATCAAAAGTTGATAGCGTTGAGAAGATCAAATTTCAGCCTCAAAAAATTCTGCGCAAGCTAGCACTTCCGCAGGATTGGATCTCTTCAGGAACTTCGCGTGTACTTCTCGTAGAGGCCATTCGTGTGTGTGGCTGCGAAGTCAAGGATCAGATCCACAACTTTCATCCATCATAAAAGGTATTAATCTAGCATTAATCATTTATTATGTTGTTAAGATCTAGGTCCGATTCTCCGAGGTTTTACCCTCTTTTGGGGCTCCTCACGAAGATATCTCTAGAATCCATTCGATGGATATTCGGAGATTAATTAGAATAGAGTTCTTAAGTTTCAGATCTGATAGTTAATCTGAGGATGATAGTGTTATTTTGATGATTAACAAGCAATAATCAAGAGTATGCTACAAGTTAATTCGATACTTTATTTATAAGTCTGTTACTCTCAGTATATTTGTATAAATGCATTTCATTGTTTATTTGGATGAATCTAACCTTGAGTTGCAGCAAAGTGTGGAATGAGTCGACCCCAAGGATGATTGGGTCGACCCCGGTACATCAAGAAAGCATTTGGCACACTTCTGCAAAAATGGCACAGATGAACAGTAAGTTGGGTCGACCCAAGGAAAGCATGAGTCGACCCAAACTTCGAGCTTCTCAAAGACTCAGAAAAATGGTTCTCTGGAAACACTGAGAGGGTCGACCCAAGCTTGAGTCGACCCAAACTCTGAGAGAGTCGACCCAAAGGCAAGACAGAACAGATGACAGAAAAGGTTCTCTGGAAATTCTGAGAGGGTCGACCCAAGAAGAAGTTGAGTCGACCCAACTGAACCTTGAGTCGACCCAAAGAAATGTTGGGTTGACCCAAGTGAAGGAAGGCTAAATTGCAAGTTTCTGTAGTTCTGAGAGGGTCGATCCAAGGAAAGGTTGAGTCAACCCAAGTGAAAGTTGGGTCGACCCAAGGACAGGTTGAGTTGACCCAAACACGGGCAGAAGCATAACGGCTAGTTCTGCAGAAGTACTTTTTGTCCTTCCAACAGTGAGTAACGGTTAGTTTTTGAATTCTAACCATTGGGGCTTGTCCAATGGATGAAGAAAACTATTTAAAGTGGCACTATTCATCAGAGAGAACATCCTTTCCAAAAAATATCAAAGTGTACACAAGAAAGAGAAAGTGCCCAAATCTTCCTCATCCAAGTGCTTCATTCAAGAGTCAAAAGAAAGTGGTTGAGCAGATTCAAAGAGTCATTAAGAGCTCCATCCATCCTTGAAGAGTGAAGCATCCTTGACAAAGAAGAGAGAAGTCACATCAAGCGATAACTATTCTCTAAACTCTTCTTTGTAGATTATATTGTTATATTTGCTCATCTAGGAGGTTAAATCTTCTTTCTTTGTTTATTAAACTCCTTGTAAAGGTTAGTTGGTTAGCCCGCAAAACCAACAGAATAAGTTGATTGGTGAATCCGTAAAACCAATTGTAAAGGTTCGTTGGTGAGCTCGTAAAACCAACATAGGTTTTTGGTGAACCCGAAAAACCAAAGTGTAAAGGTTTTTGGATTGTGAGCCCGAAAAACAATCCAACTGTAATCCGCGGGATTATAGTGAATTCCCAAGGGGTCGCTTGGGGAGTGGACGTAGGTGCTAAGGAGAGCACCGAACCACTATACTTCTTGTTGTTTATATTGTGATTTGTTTATTTCAACAACTCATCAATTAACATAAGTAAGATAGTTAAAATTAAGAGAAACCAATTCACCCCCCCTCTTGGCTTGTCACCTTGGGCAACAAGTGGTATCAGAGTAAGGTGCTCCAATAGTACTTATTGATCTCACAATCAAGAGTTAAAGATCATGACAACCCAAGTGGGATATTCTATGAGTGAGGGGCAATCCACAAATAGACCTCCTCTATTTAATGGCACAAACTACACATACTGGAAAGCTAGGATGAGGATATTCATTCAAGCTTTAGACTATGAATTATGGTACATTATTACTAGAGGACCTCACACACCCACACTTAATATAGAGGGCACTATCATACCCAAACCAGAAATGGATTGGAATGAAAGTGATAGAAGATTAGCACAGTTAAATGCAAAAGCAATTAATGTACTTTACTGTTCATTAGATGTAAGTGAATTTAATAGAATATCTACTTGCGTCTCTGCAAAAGAAATTTGGGACAAACTTGAGGTCACTCATGAAGGGACTAATCAAGTTAAGGAGTCAAAAATAAACATATTAGTACACAAGTATGAATTGTTTAAAATGGAATCCACTGAGTCCATAACTGATATGTTTACTCGTTTTACTGAAATTATAAATGGGCTTAAGAGTTTAGGAAAGTCTTATACTAACTCTGAATTGGTGCGAAAAATTCTCAGGTCTCTACCAAGAGTTTGGAAGGCCAAGGTAACTGCAATTCAGGAAGCTAAGGACCTCAACACACTGCAATTAGAGGAACTTCTAGGATCACTCATGATCCATGAGTTGACCATGAGGCAAAATTCAAAAGATGAGGTCAAGAGAAGAAAGCCCATTGCCCTAAAGTCTACCACCCCTAAACAACAAACTGAGTTGGAAGATTCAGATGATGATGAATTGGATGAAGAAGGAATGGCTATGCTTGGAAGAAAATTCAGAAAGTTTATGAGAGGTAAAAATAGATTTCATAAAAAGAAACCCTTCTTCAAAGGTAGCTCAAGCAAAGAAAAGGGTAAGGACAAAGAAAAGGAAAAAGAAACTCCTATTTGTTATGAGTGTAACAAACCCGGGCATTATAAGATAGATTGCCCAGAATTGAAATGGATGGCAAGAAAACTGAAAAAGAAGAACTTCATGGCTGAATGGAGTGAAAGTAAGGAGTCAAGTTCAGAAGAGGAAGATCATCAAGAGACGGCCCAAATGTGTCATATGGCCAATGACGATGAGGTAGATTCTGAACTTGAATGTGATTTTACTGTTGATGAATTACATGATGCATTTTTAGAACTAATGGAAGAACATAAAAAACTAATCAATAAAAATAAAGTTCTAAAAGAAGAAAATCAATCTCTTATCAAAGATAAGTTAAAACTATCTCATAACTATGAAACATTAAGTAGGAAACTCACAAATGAAACTAAGAATCTAATTGCTGAAAATGTCAAGTTAAAAGAAGATGCTGAAAAATATAAATCCTTAGTAGATAAGTTTATACTTAGTTCAACCAAATTAAATATGATTCTTGATAGTCAAAAAGCTGTATATGATAAGGCTGGATTAGGTTATAAAACAAATAGGAAACAAAAATACTTAAAGAATATTTTTGTTAAAGCTAAAAATGAAAATATTACTTGTCATTGCTGCAATAAATTAGGACATAAAGCATATGAATGTAACTATAGAAAGTCCAGTCAAAACAAATTGAGTAATAATCATAAGATTAAATTCAAGAAAGTTTGGGTTCCAAAAGGAACATCAAGTACTAACCCTAAAGGACCCAACATAGTTTGGGTACCTAAAGCTCTTTCTTGATCTTTATTGCAGGGGTGTCTTGTAGCTAATAAAGACAAAAAACGATGGTATCTAGATAGCGGCTGTTCAAGACACATGACCGGTGACGTAGACCAATTTGTCACCTTGGAATCTAAGAAGGGTGGAGTAGTAACCTATGGAGACAATGGTAAAGGGTATATCATTGGAAAGGGTAAAATTTTCATTACTCCATCTATTTTCATAGAAAATGTCTTATTAGTTAAGGGTTTGAAACATAATCTACTTAGCATAAGTCAATTTTGTGATAAAGGATTTAAAGTCACATTTGAAGCATCAGTATGCATAATCACAAATCCTAAAGACAATAGCATTGTACTTGTAGGACAAAGGCAAAGAAATATTTACATGGTAGATCTTCATGATTTAAGCAAGAAAAATGGATTATACTTAATTACTAATGAAGAAAAGAAAAATGAAACAAGTTGGCTTTGGCATCGTAGACTAGGACATGCTAGTATGGAATTAATATCAAAACTAGTCAATAAGGAATTAATAAAAGATGTGCCAAAGTTGATTTTTGAAAAGGACAAAATCTGTGGACCATGCTCATTAGGAAAACAAACTAAATCATCATTCAAATCAAAGAATATAGTATCAACAACTAGGCCTTTTGAACTCATACACATGGATCTATTTGGACCCACTAGAACTGCGAGTCTAGGAGGGAAGAAGTATGGACTAGTTATTGTAGATGATTTTTCAAGATATACATGGGTTTCATTTTTGGCACATAAGAATGAAGCATTTTCAGAATTCTTGAAACTTTATAATAATATCATAAATGAAAAGAAGCTCACCTTAATAGCAATTCGAAGTGATCATGGCACTGAATTTGAAAAATCAACACTTTGAAGAATTTTGTAATAAAAATGGTATTTCACATCAATTGTCAGTACCTAGAACGCCTCAACAAAATGGGTTTGTTGAAAGAAAAAACAGGACATTGGCAGAAATGGCACGCACAATGTTGTGCGAGTCAAATCTTCCAAAATACTTTTGGGCTGAAGCTATAAGCACTGCTTGCCATATTCTAAATCGGATTTTAATACAACCAATAACCAAGAAAACTCCTTATGAACTTTGGAAAAATAAGAAACCAACTGCTAAATATCTTAGAGTATTTGGATGTAGATGTTTCATTTTAAACAATGGCAAGGAGGATTTAAGTAAATTTGATGCCAAGTCAGATGAAGGTATCTTCTTAGGATACTCCACATCTAGCAGGGCATACAGAGTATTCAATAAAAGAACCCTTGTAGTCGAAGAGTCAGTTAATATCATATTTGATGAGTCTGATAGTGAGTCTGCTAGGAAAAAAAATATTCTTGATGATGATACAGGAATTATTAACTTTGAAAAGTTGAATATTGATGACGTGCCAATTCAAGATAAGGGAGATGATTGCGTGCCACCACAATCTCAAAACTTGCCAAAGGAATGGAGGTATGCATATGGACACCCTAAAGACTTAATCATTGGTGATCCATCTCAAGGGGTAAGAACTCGATCCTCTCTTAGAAATTTAAATGATTATCTTACTTTTGTTTCACAATTAGAACCTAAGACTTATGAAGAAGCTGAAAAAGATACTAATTGGATAAATGCCATGCAAGAAGAATTAAATCAATTCAAAAGAAGTAATGTATGGACATTAACTGAAAGACCAAAGCATAACTCTGTAATTGGAACCAAATGGATCTTTAGAAATAAATTAGATGAAAATGGGTTAGTTATAAGAAATAAAGCTAGACTTGTAGCTAAGGGATACAATTAAGAAGAAGGAATAGATTTTGATGAAACATTTGCTCCTGTAGCTAGACTAGAGGCTATTAGATTACTTCTAGCAGTTGCATGTTTCATGGATTTCAAATTGTATCAAATGGATGTAAAAAGTGCATTCTTAAATGGGTTTATAAAGAAAGAAGTATATGTAGAGCAACCTCCTGGTTTTGAGAATCATGAATTGCCAAATCATGTGTTTAGATTACATAAGGCATTATATGGATTGAAGCAAGCACCTAGGGCTTGGTATGATCGATTAAGCAAATTTCTGCTTAATAATGACTTTAGTAGAGGAAATGTAGATAAAACACTGTTTCTCAAAAGAAAGGACGAAAATCTATTAGTGGTACAAATATATGTAGATGACATAATCTTTGGTGCCACAAATAATACTCTTTGCAAAGAATTTGCTGATCTAATGCATGGAGAATTCGAAATGAGTTTGATGGAAGAACTAAGTTTCTTTCTAGGATTACAAATCAAACAAACTAAAGAAGGTATTTTCATTCATCAAACTAAGTATACAAAGGAAATACTAAAGAAGTTTGGGAATGAAAATCATAAGGGAGTAGGCACTCCAATGAATCCTACTAGTAAGCTAGACAAAGATGAAAAAGGGAAGAGTATTGATATTAAGCTTTATAGAGGACTAATTGGATCCTTGCTCTACCTTACTGCTAGTAGACCAGACATCGTATTTAGTGTAGGAATATGTGCTAGATACCAATCAGATCCTAAGGAGTCACATTTAAGTGCTGTTAAAAGAATTCTTAGATATTTAAGAGGAACTACGAACATAGGATTATGGTACTCAAGAGACTCCTGTCTAGATTTGCTTGCCTACTCAGATGCTGATTTTGCTGGATGCAAATTAGATAGGAAGAGCACTAGTGGAACATGTCAATTCTTAGGAAACAACTTAGTATCTTGGTTTAGCAAAAAGCAGAATTCAGTGGCACTGTCAATAGCTGAAGCTGAATATATAGCTGCTGGTAGTTGTTGTGCTCAAGTACTATGGCTTAAGCAACAACTAGAGGACTATGGAGTTAAGCTAGATAATATTCCTATTAAGTGTGATAATACTAGTGCCATCAACCTTACTAAAAATCCGGTTCAGCATTCTAAAGCCAAACACATAGAAATAAGATATCATTTTATTAGGAATCATGTACAAAATGAAAACATATGTATTGAGCATATATGCACTGAAAAAAATTAGCCGACATATTCACAAAACCCTTGAGTGAAGATAGATTCTGCATGCTAAGGAGGGAATTAGGCATATGTGATCCTTTTTATTGAAGAGACATAAAAGGGAGCAAGCGGTCTCATGATACATTCCTTCCATTTCTAAAAACCCATGAAACATGAGTCAAACTTGTCATCTATAGATTTCCAACTCATGTATCATTGTCCCAAAAAGAATTCATAAGGATTGGAAGCAAGGAAAA
This sequence comes from Phoenix dactylifera, assembly GCF_009389715.1. Classification (NCBI taxonomy): domain Eukaryota; kingdom Viridiplantae; phylum Streptophyta; class Magnoliopsida; order Arecales; family Arecaceae; genus Phoenix; species Phoenix dactylifera. The sequence continues at coordinate 8,434 of NW_024069105.1, forward strand.
TTTTTAGAAGCAAAAAGGAAGAGAAAGAAAAAAAAAATTCTGAACTTGGGTCGACCCAACCCAGAATAGGGTCAACCCAACGTTGAGTCGACCCAAGAAAATTCTTGAGTCGACCCAACGTCGGGACCCTACTGTTAAAAGGGGGACCCGAGAGCTTTTTTAGGGCACTGTTTGCCCTTGTCCTCTTCTAAAAACTCTATTTCCCACACTCCAAACTCCTCCAATCAACTCCAAACACTAGATTACTTCAAGATCTTGGAGAAATGGGACCCAAAAGAGCCGTAGCCAAGAGATCCGGGAGAGTCTCACGGATCCAACATGAGGAAAGAGAAGCTACAGAGCCATCTACAGTGTCTCCACAACGTGAGGCACGTGCAGAGCCACCTCCTCCTCTTTCCCCCTCAGTACAACTTGCAAAGTTTGCGGGAAGACCGGTTACAACGGGGAGAAGGATCCATTCCAAGTTCTTTGATCAAGAAGGGTTCCGTTTGGGGGAATGGATCCGAAGGCAAGGTTGGGAGTATCTTTGCTCCCTAGATGTGGTGATCTACCCCGGACTAGTTCGGGAGTTCTATGCCTTCCTCAAAACTGGAATGGAAGGGCTCATTTTGGAAGTTCGAGGAGTTAGGGTTCAAGTTTCCGAGGAGAGTTTGAGTGAGTTTGCTTTATCTCTCCTGCGAAGGAGCCACTCCAGAAAAGCCTGAAAACAAGATGAGAGCCCTGCAGTTGATAATGGAGAATGAAGACTTCGACTTTTCGGAGAAGGTAATAGCAAGCTCTCTTTCTGCAGAAATGAGGTTATTGCTCAGCATCATAAATAGGATTTTATTTCCGAAGAGCGGGAGATTCGATCTCATCACAGAGCGAGATCTAGTAGTGGTGGAGCATATTATTCAGGGTATTCCCCTGAATCTCCCGGCCATGATCCTGAGGCAGATGAGGAAGGTGATCTGCAACTCCAGAGTATCCCTGCCTTATGGTATGATACTCACCTTGATCTTCCGACAGCACGACATATCTGTCGAGGGGGAGATCTCCAGGCATCTGCTTCATACTGATACATACACTACACGATCACTTATTTGCATGGGCTATGAGAAAGTGAACAGGCAGTGGGTTCATACTGGAGCAGGGATTCAGGGTGATGCACCAGAGGGTGATGCACCAGATATTGGAGACCCTATCCCTGAGGATGAGGAGCATATGGATCATCCTACTGCACCTTCAGAGGCTGGACCATCGTCATCTGTTCCTGCGGGAGATACAGATGAGTTCTGGAGTAGGATGACAGAGCTTATGTCAGCTCAGGCGAGGACTATCACTGATGGGCTGACAAGCCGACTAGATATCATGTCTGCTGAGATCAGTGATCTGAGGGAGCAGATAGGAGCTCTACGGAGAGAGAGAGCGACCCATGGACCATCTGTGCCACAGGCTGCTGAGTCAGAGATTTCGGCACAGAGTCATCCAGCTCACCGTGCTCCATGCCAGACTCAGTCTCATCAGGCTCGACCTCCCCTCGCCACGTACACTAGGAGGATGAGGACTAGATCCCAGCCATTAGATACTCCCTAGGCTGATATTAGTATTTCTGTTTAGAGCCTAGGATAGGTATCTAGTTCTCATATGTATTTTACATTTATCATGTATTTTGAACTTTGATTGAGGAACATTGTATTTGCTTTTGTTTTTGCCATGATTGTACTAAAATGTTCCTATTTTGATCAATGAAGTTTGAATATTTGTTATTTATTGTGTCTATTCCCATGCACCTATTTGATGATAACAAAAAGGGGGAGAAGTAAAGAAAGAGAAATAACTTGTAAAACCAATTGAAAATTATAATGGGAAAGCATATACATTTTAGGGAGAGCAATTTGTAACAATGAAAATGATCAAATCTAAAATTTCTATTAAATTTCAGAATTTGGTATATAGAATTTCAGAATTTGGCACGCACCTTTCACACCTCGATACATAACCTGAAACTCATGCTTTATCTCAAATTTTTGGAGTTTCATCTTTAATGAAATATAAATGAAAGGGAGAGCAATTCAAAAAGTTAAATTGAAAACATTTGAATGATATAGGGGGAGACTTCACTCTCATATTTGAAAAGCTGAAATTCAGCAACTTGAGCCCTTTTAAAAACTGATTTTAAGATAAGTATCAATAGGCTCATACTCTATATTTTGTAATCATCAAAAAGGGGGAGATTGAGGATGATAGTGTTATTTTGATGATTAACAAGCAATAATCAAGAGTATGCTACAAGTTAATTCGATACTTCATTTATAAGTCTGTTACTCTCAGTATATTTGTATAAATGCATTTCATTGTTTATTTGGATGAATCTAACCTTGAGTTGCAGCAAAGTGTGGATTGAGTCGACCTCAAGGATGATTGGTCGACCCCGGCACATCAAGAAAGCATTTGGCACACTTCTGCAAAAATGGCACAGATGAACAGTAAGTTTGGTCGACCCAAGGAAAGCATGAGTCGACCCAAACTTCAAGCTTCTCAAAGACTCAGGAAAATGGTTCTCTGGAAACACTGAGAGGGTCGACCCATGATGAAGTTGAGTCGACCCAAGCTTGAGTCGACCCAAACCCTGAGAGGGTCGACCCAAAGGCAAGACAGAATAGATGACAGAAAAGGTTCTCTGGAAACCCTGAGAGGGTCAACCCAAGAAGAAGTTGAGTCGACCCAACTGAACCTTGAGTCGACCCAAAGAAATGTTGGGTCGACCCAAGTGAAGGAAGGCTGAATTGCAAATTTCTGTGGTTCTGAGAGGGTCGACCCAAGGAAAGGTTGAGTCGACCCAAGTGAAAGTTGGGTTGACCCAAGGACAGGTTGAGCCGACCCAAACACGGGCAGAAGCATAACGGCTAGTTCTGCAGAAGTACTTTTTGTCCTTCCAACAGTGAGTAACGGCTAGTTTTTGAATTCTAACCATTGGATCCAATGGATGAAGGAAACTATTTAAAGTGGCACTATTCATCAGAGAGAACATCCTTTCCAAAGAATATCAAAGTGTACACAAGAAAGAGAAAGTGCCCTAATCTTCCTCATCCAAGTGCTTCATTCAAGAGTCAAAAGAAAGTGGTTGAGCAGATTCAAAGAGTCATTAAGAGCTCCATCCACCCTTGAAGAGTGAAGCATCCTTGACAAAGAAGAAAGAAGTCACATCAAGCGATAACTATTCTCTAAACTCTTCTTTGTAAATTATATTGTTATATTTGCTCATCTAGGAGCTTAAATCTTCTTTCTTTGTTTATTAAACTCCTTGTAAAGGTTAGTTGGCTAGCCCGCAAAACCAACGGAATAGGTTGATTGGTGAATCCGTAAAACCAATTGTAAAGGTTCGTTGGTGAGCCCGTAAAACCAACATAGGTTCGTTGGTGAGCCCGTAAAACCAACATAGGTTTTTGGTGAACCCGAAAAACCAAAGTGTAAAGGTTTTTGGATTGTGAGCCTGAAAAACAATCCAACTGTAATCCGCGGGATTATAGTGAATTCCCAAGGGGTCGCTTGGGGAGTGGACGTAGGTGCTTAGGAGAGCACCGAACCACTATACTTCTTGTTGTTTATATTGTGATTTGTTTATTTCACTAACTCATCAATTAACATAAGTAAGATAGTTAAAATTAAGAGAAACCAATTCACCCCCCCTCTTGGCTTGTCACCTTGGGCAACATAATCATTCATGAAAGTTTTAGCATAATTGTTTAAACGATTTCGGCATAATCCTATGTGTTTTTAAGGTGCTGATTTTTAGATTTGATCTTGTAAACATGCATGAATTAAATTGTTTGATTCGGTTTTTCCGCTACTTTTTTGAAACTTAAAAAGAACTACGTATGGCTTGATCTTCCTTATGAAGGGGTACGTAGGCAACCTGATCAGGTTCAGCCATAGTTTTCAAAAAAAAAAAAAATTCAGCATGCTAAACACCGAAGAACCTAGGATTCACTTTCACCTACACCATTGGCTTTACGGGCTCACTAACAAACCTTGCAAGGTATTGAAAGAAAAGAATTTGTAGCTCCTAAATTAGCAAATATAACAAGTATGCACTAAGAGAAGAGATAGAAAATAATTATCGCTTTGAAGATTGTGGAGTGATTGATTATAACCCTATTTGATTTTGATGAGCTCAAAGCATTTGAGTATATCTTATGTTATACTGATGAATTCAATCTAGTGTTTTAGTCAAATACTTGTAAATTTATGGTTAAGTGTCTCTAGATTTGGTTCAATACATTTTGGATAAGTAAAGAATTCAATTTGAACCAAAGTCTGAGACTCGAGTCGACTCCGGAAGATTACGAGTCGACTCCAAGTGTATCAGAAGCACTGGCTCAAGCTCAAGTCGACTCCTATACATTACGAGTCGACTCCAACTGAGAACAGACAGCCGGACAGAAAGATTCATCTCAGAACCTGTCAACGAGTCGACTCCTGAAGAATTCGAGTCGACTCCAATGCTTGCCGAGTCGACTCCAGCGTAGTACGAGTCGACTCCAGAGAGTAACAGACAGAAACACAGAGAAGCTATTTTGGACTCTGAGAGCCGAGTCGACTCTCGAAGAACTCGAGTCGACTCCGATGGTTGGCAGGTTGACTCCTAAGGAAGCGAGAGTCGACTCCCAGAGAAAAGCAAGGCTAAAAGTCAGAAAGCCAATTTCGGACATTGAGAGCCGAGTCGACTCCCGCAAAGTCCGAGTCGACTCCAAGGCAGCGCAACCCAAAAGACAGAAGACGGTATTTTCGTCTCTGAGAGGCGAGTCGACTCCAAGACAGTTCGAGTCGATTCCAAGGCAGCGCAAGCCCAAAGACAGAAGACTCTATTTTCATCTCTGAGAGCCGAGTCGACTCCGAGACAGTTCGAGTCGACTCCGAGACGGCACAAGTCAACAGACAGAAGATCGAAATTTCGGGCTCTGAGTGCCGAGTCGACTCCCAGAATATCCGAGTCGACTCGAGTGAGCAAATTTGAAAGCAACATCTCTGGATTCCTTAGAACGAGTCGTCTCCAAAAGTGCCAGGTCAGCTCCAGACATTGGGGAGTCGACTCCAGGTTCAGTCGAGTCGACTCCAAGTCAAGACAGCACTTTAATTCAAATCCAGAACAGTTGCCGAGCCGTCTCCGGAAAAGCATGAGTCGACTCCTGCAATAGGCGAGTCGACTCCAGATCGCGCGAGTCGACCTCGATCCCAACGGAAACATTGTCAGGAGTTGCAGAACGTGCAGAACGGCTAGATCTTGGGGTCTAACGGCTAGTTTTCTTGGGAAATGGCTTAAATAGCCACAGAGAACTGTAGCAAGGAAGGGAAGTGACATTCCATTCAAAGAAAACAAGTAATCTCCACCTACCAAAGGATTTCAAAGAGAATACACGTGAAAGAAGGAAGAGAGGCATTAAACTCCATCCAACCAACTCTTCCCAGCATTCAAGAAGTCTCCGTCAGTCATCAAATCTTCTAGACATTCATGTGGAGACTCCGAGTTCGAGAAGCCCTCCTCTACATCTTCATAAATCTGTTTGAGGGCTCCTAACTTCTTGTTGACCTCCTAATGGATTTTGATGAATACAAAATACTAGAGTATAATTCCATTTATCTTAACAATTTACTTGAGAATTTCATGTGTTTAATTAAGAATATTGTTAAGAAATGTCTAGGCAAGTTCCCATAATTTTATGAATTTATTGAAGAATTTTTGAACTGAAGAAAACAGATCAGGGACAGCCGAGACGTCTCCGGGTTGTTTCAGAGACGTCTCTGGCACAAACAGGAAGAACTGGCACGACTGGAGACGTCCCCGGCACCTGCCGAGTCGTCCCCGCGATAGCGGAGTCGACTCTCTCAGAGGCGGCAGAAAGGCCGATTTCAAGTGATATGCGCGAGTCGTCTCCACAGTAAGCGGAGTCGTCCCCGCAAGTAAAAAGTAAACCTCCCGAGTCGTCCCCGAGGTAGCGGAGTCGGCTCTCTCAGGGTTTTCCAGAGGATGTCTTTTTCGGTGTTAAGGCAGCGGAGACGTCCCCTGAAAGAGCGGAGTCGACTCTCTCAGAGAATTCCAGAAGACATGTTTTTCGGAGATATAACAGCGGAGTCGACCCCGAAGCAGCGGAGTCGTCCCCATGCAAAAAGCACAAACAAGCCGAGACGTCCCCATAAAGCGCCGAGTCGACCCCAAACAACGTCAAAAGTAAAATCTTACAGCCGAGACGTCTCGCGTTGAAGCGGAGACGTCTCCGGAGCGCCTGGAACGCGACTGACACCTTTTTGCAGGATGTTTTGAATTTCAAATCTCTTTAACTTTATCTCTAACGGCTATATTTGCTTTTTGGGCTATAAAAGGGACCTCTTAAGTGCTTCTCAACAACTTCTCACCAACCCAACACAAGATCATTCAAGAGAGAAGCAAGAGAGAGAGGTTCAAGGGAGTTAGTGCATTCAAGTGAAGAAATCAAGTGCCTTCAAGCTTCCCAACTGATTTCAAGCTCAACTACTCTCTTCCGCTCGGGATTCAAAGCTCACACTCAAGCCAACGCGATCCACATCGGAAGAACCATCATCTCCCACGCTTCCAACAGCTAAAAGGGTTCTTCCGGGTTCTATTGCTTATCATTGTTATATTTGCTTATTTAGAGCTTTTAAATCCTTGTAAAACTTTTTCAATATTGTGCTTGTTCCAGTCAAGGAACTTGGAACAAGAAAAAGGCGTCCCAAGCCTAGGTTAAATTGGGGGTTATAGGGTTCGTTGTTAGCCCGGTGTAAAACAACGAGTTGGGTAGTGCACTCGCAAAACTACCGGACTGTAATCTTGGATTATAGTGGAAATTCCCAAAGGTGCTTTGGGGAGTGGATGTAGGAGCAGTAGAAGCTCCGAACTACTATAAAACCTCGTGTTTGCGATTGACTGTTCTCATCCCTCCATCTTTACTTTAGTTCATACATCTGCGTGTTTTATTTTTTAAATAGTCAAAAAGTTTTAAAACACCCAATTCACCCCCCTCTTGGGTGACCATCTCTGGGCAACAAGTGGTATCAGAGCAGGTGCTCTGTGTATTTCTTGAAAGACCTAACCGTCTTAGCCAAAGATCTAGATGGCAACACCCTTTAACAATGTTCCTGCTGAGGGGCAGGCAACCAATAGACCTCTACTCTTCAATGGGACAAATTATACCTATTGGAAGACTAGAATGAGGATCTTTATTCAAGTACAAGATTATGCCTTGTGGAGGGTTATAGTCAAGGGACCACAAGAACCATCACACATGGTGAATGGCATTCAAGTTTCCAAACCTGAGGAGGATTGGGATGAGAATGATAATAGGATGGTTCAACTCAATTCTAGAGCCATGAACTCACTATTTTGTGCTCTAGATGTAAATGAGTTTAATAGAGTCTCCACATGTAGTTCCGCTAAGAAAATATGGGATAGGCTTGAAGTTACCCACGAGGGTACAAATCAAGTCAAAGAGTCTAAAGTGAACATTCTTGTTCACAAATATGAGTTGTTTAAGATGGAACCCAATGAAACCATCACATGCATGTTTACACGCTTCACCGATATAATTAATGGTCTAAAGAGTTTGGATAAATCTTATACTAATCTGGAACTTGTGAGTAAAATTCTCAGGTCTTTGCCGAAAGCATGGGAAGCAAAGGTCACGGCAATCGTAGAAGCCAAAGACCTCAACACCTTGGGACTAGAACAACTATTGGGCTCATTGATGACGCATGAGCTCACAATGAAGCAACATGAAGAAGAGTTGCCAAAGAAGAAGACAATCGCACTCAAGGCTACCTCGAGTGTGTGTGAAGAAGAAAGTAGTGAGAGTGAAGAGGAAAGCGAAGATGAGGATTTGGGTTTAATAGTAAGGAAGTTTAAGAAATTTATGAGAAGAAAGAAACCCTTCCCAAGAAAGAAATTTGGAGGGAGAAATGATTGGGAAAAAGAAAAGGAAAAAGAAAGAGACCCAATCATATGCTATGATTGCAAGAGACCGGGACACATTCGTTCCGAATGCCCTCAACAAAAGAAGTACTTTGGGAAGAAGAAGAAGAAGGCATTAAAGGCAACTTGGGACGATAGTGACACATCCTCCTCCGAGGAAGAGAAGGAAGAGACCGCCAATTTGTGCTTCATGGCGTTCGAAGACGACGAGGTATGTCAAAACTCAACTATAAACTTTACTTTAGAAGAATTGTATGAAGCTTTTCAAGAACTTATGAGTGATTGTAGTATGTTAGGAGCAAAGAATAAAGAATTAAAAGCCTCCAATCTAAAACTAAAGGAAGATATTAAAAATCTATTGATTGAGAAAGAGAGCATTGAAAATGTTAACACCATTGATCTAGAAAACAAAAATTCAAAACTTAGCATTGAAAATGAAACGGCAAAAACACTAATTAAGGAATTGAATCTAAAAGTTAAATCTCTACTCAATAATAATACCTCACTTGCACAAAATGTTGAATCCCTTAAAAAGGACAAGGAAGAACTAGTTAAAGAAAATTTGAATCTTAAGAATGAGGTACATAAGTACAAACCAATTGTTGAAAAATTTACACAAAGCTCTGAAAAATTAAATCTTATTCTTTCAAATCAAAGAGCTGTTTTTAATAAAGCCGGATTAGGATATAAAACTAACAAGCAACAAAAGTATCTAAAGAATTTCTTTGTGAAAGCAAAAGATGTCAAAACTGAAAAACCTACATGCTTTCATTGTAAAAAAGGTGGACATAAAGCCTACTCTTGTATTCAAAGAAAGATCCAAACTAACAAGAGTACATTTGTAAAAGCTAAAAACATAACTAAAGTATGGGTGCCTAAGGGAACCAACTACACTAACCACGAAGGACCCAAGAAGACTTGGGTACCTAAGAGCCTCACATAATCATTTTGCAGGTATGCCTTGCAGCCGGGAATAAAAAGAGAATGTGGTATCTTGATAGTGGTTGCTCAAGGCATATGACCGGTGACAAGAGTCTCTTCGTCACCTTGAAATCAAAAGAAGGAGGAGTAGTCACATTTGGAGACAATGCTAAAGGTCAAATAATTGGTGTTGGTAAAATCTCCATAGCACCCTCCTCTTTTATTGACAATGTATTGTTAGTTAATGGACTAAAATATAATTTATTAAGTATAAGTCAATTTTGTGACAAGGGTTTTAAAGTGTCATTTGAATCATCACTATGCATAATTAGTAGTCCAATTGACAATGAGATCATACTCACAGGACATAGGCATGGAAATGTTTACATGGTAGATCTTGATGATCTCACCATGAAGGATGGCCAATGTCTTGTAGCCATGGATCCCAAAGTCAATGAGACTAGTTGGTTATGGCATCGTAGGTTAGGACATGCTAGCATGGATTTAATTTCTAAATTGATTACAAAAGATCTAGTCAAAGGACTACCAAAGATAGATTTTGAAAAGAACAAAATTTGTGCTGCATGTCAATTAGGGAAACAAACGAGAAGCTCTTTCAAGCCTAAAAACATAGTCTCAACAACAAAACCCTTAGAACTAATTCACATGGATTTATTTGGACCCACTAGAACTGCTAGTCTAGGGGGTAAGAGATTTGGTCTTGTAATTGTTGATGATTTTTCACGCTTTACATGGGTTTCATTTCTTGCACATAAAGATGAGTCCTTTTCCGCTTTTATCAAGTTTCATAATAGAGTTTCGAATGAACTCAATCTTAAACTAAAAGCAATTATGAGTGATCATGGTACCGAGTTTGAAAATCAGCACTTTGAAAAGTTTTGTGACGAAAATGGTATCAATCACAATTTCTCGGCCCCTAGGACACCCCAACAAAATGGGGTGGTAGTAGAGATGGGCACTGAGCCGGGCCGCCCACGGCCCGGCACGGCACGGCACGAAGCGGGCCGTGCCTGGCACGGCCCGCCAGCTACAGTGCCGGGTCGTGCCTGGCACGGCCCCTTTGAGAGGGCCGTGCTGGGCTAGAGGGTCCTGGCCAGCGGGCCGTGCCTGGCACGGCCCGGTCTAGGCCCGCGGGCCAAGCACGGCACGGCCCGCGGGCCAGCACGGCACGACCCATAAGGGCCTGGGCCGGGCTGGCACGCGGGCCTGGCACGGTCCGGGCCTGGGCCCGGCTCGGCCCGATAAAAATTAATGCTTCATAAATTTTTTTAATAAATTAATAAATATTGAACACTAAGAATTTATGATTTATGAATATAAAGCCACCTTAATGGTGGGGGGTTTGGCATAGACCCCTACCAGTTTATTAATTTAAATCAAAATGGTACATGAAGGGAGGTTTGGACCTTGGTCTGACCTCTAGAATACAATAAGAAACTAAGAAAGGGCCGAGGTTTGGACCTTGGTCTGACCTCCAGAATACAATAAAAATGTACAATTATAAAAAATTAAGAAATCTTACTAATCATCAGTGATTCAGTGAATCAATATTCAGTCTTCAGTCTTCAGTCTTCAGTCTTCAGTAGTGTTTGTATCATCATCATCAGAGGATGTTGTATTATGTCCACCTTTATCTTGAAGTCTTGCCTCAGCATCCAGCCAATCCTTGAAGCAGAGAAGCATCTCCACCGTTTCGCCCGTCATCCTACTTCTCTTTTCGTCAAGAACACGCCGACCTGCACTAAAAGCGGATTCCGATGCTACCGTGGACATCGGCACAGCTAAAATATCGTGTGCAATTGCAGACATAACAGGATATTGATTTCTAACACTCTTCCACCAAGATAATACATCTAGATTCTCTATTTGATTTTCATCATATGCAGAATGAAGATCATTTCGTAAATAAAATTCTAGTTCACTACTTAAAGATGAAGAAGATGAAGAGGAACTTGAAGCATGTGTGTGTCTTCTCTGTGCAATGAATGAAAAAATAGATGACGAACGAGAACTACTAGAAGGAGAAATAGAGGTTTGTATTTGTGTTCTAGATCCACGAATTTTTTCATCATATATAGCATAAATATCATAAAGAAGTTTTTTTACCTCATCTTTAGCAGATTCAGCATCTTGATTCATATTTTCAGAGTATGCATCAAGTAAAATTAGCACGCCATTTAATTTAACTCTAGGATCAAATACAGCAGCTAAGTTATGCATAGGACATATCCTGTCCCAATACTCATTCCATTTAGATTCCATTAGGTCAATAATAGGCATTAAAACATCATCATATCTATGTTCTGCAAATTTTTGACTAATTATATATGCTTGTTGTAAAAATGAACATGAAGTAGGATAATAAATACCAGAAAGAACATTGGTAGCATTATAAAAACTAAGCAAAAAATCTTCCAAAATTTTTCCTTTATTCCAATCAGTTTCAGTCAATGTAAATCCTAATCCACGATCATTAATATATGCACTTAATAAATTTTTATATGGGTATGCATCATGTATCATGCTATATGTGGAGTTCCAACGAGTAATTACATCAAGTTTAAATTTTTTAAAACGTTTACCATGATTTATGCATAATTCCTTAAATTCTTGAAGTCTTGATCTAGAAGCATGAATAAAAGAAACTGCATTTCTAATTTTTGAAATCACATCTTGAATCATGCCCATGCCAGCTTGAACAGAAAGATTTAAGATATGACATGCACATCTAATATGCAGTAAATTTCCATCTAATATGGGATGCAATGAGTCTTTTAATAATACAACAGCAGAATTATTATTAGATGCATTATCAAAAGTAATAGACATAATTTTATCATTAATATTATATGAACATGCAGTTTGATAAATTATATTTGAAATTTGTTGCCCAGAATGTGGAAAATCAAAAGCACGAAAAGCAAGAATACGTTTATTTAATTGCCAATCATTATCAATATAATGAGCAGTAATGACAATAAAACAATTACTACCTACAGATTCTGACCAAATATCAGAAGTTAATAAAATTTTTACATTTAAAGTAGAAAGTGTTTCAATTAAATTTTGTTTCATTGCTAAAAAATTGGTCATAGCTACTCTTCTAAATGTACGCCTACTAGTTCTTTTGTAAGCAGGTTGTAGGTTTAATTGAACATATTCTTCAAAATTAAAAGATTCACATAAACTAAAAGGTTTCATCCTTGACTATCCATTTTACAAGTGCTTTTCTTTGATTTTCATGATTATATGCAAAATTACCTACAAGTAATCCCCCTTGTATATTAAGGGTACTTTGAGTTTGAGCATGAGAATCATGCATCCTATGACTCTCTTGATGTCTTTTTAAATGCCCTGTTCCCCCACTACTACTACAACTATAAAGTTTGGCACATTTTTTACATTTAGCTTTCCAGACTCCCTCAACCATAACTCTATCAAATTCATTCCATACAGTACTAGTCCTCTTACGAGAAGAGGTTTGACCTTCACTCGGTTCACCAGTTCTAGAGGAACTAGGAACAGGGGGTTGGGGATTAGTTTCTTCTCCCTCAGAAATAGGAATGCCAAACTGACTTTCCTCAAAAGATGACATATCTATGATTAATTCAAAAAATAAAAACTAACCGCAAGGAGGAATTGAGTAGAGGGTCGGAGGGCAGAGGCAGAGCCGAGATTCCGAGCTTCCTCTTGTGCTCTCAACAGAAGCGACCTTCTCTTCTCAACAGGAACCTCCTCTTGTGTAGCACTTGAACAAACTAAAAATTAAATTGCTAGAAGAGCACTTTAGAAGAGAGAAATAATAGCAGTAGAGAAGGAGAGAATGAGAGGTTTGGTGTGGTGAGAATGAGGGAGGAATGGGCTATTTATAGAAGCCCAAAATTTTTTTTTCCCCAAAATATCCCTTAATTCAGCCGTTATTGGACTGTTGGAAGGGGTAAAAGGGTCATTTTCACGAAAATAGCTGTTGGAAACGGCTATTTTCCTCCCCCCTCTCCAGACGGGCCGTGCCTGGCACGGCCCGTCTGGAGCCGTTACGGACCGTGCCAGGCACGGCCCGTTTGGAGACGTTGCGGGCCGTGCCTGGCACGGCCCGTTTGCGCCCGTTACGGGCCGTGCCTGGCACGGCCTGTGGCGTGCCGTGCCCGGCCCGGCCCACCAATAGAGGGGCCTGGGGCCGGGCCGGGCTGGCCTTCCGTGCTGGACGGGCCGTGCCAGGCACGGCCCGTTTAGTTTTTGGGCCCGGGGGGCCTGGGCCGGGCCGGCCCGGCACGGCCCGTTGCCCACCTCTAGGTGGTAGAAAGGAAGAATCGCACACTAGCAGATATGGCTCGTACCATGTTGTGCGAATCGGATCTACCAAAATATTTTTGGGCTGAAGCAATAAATACTGCATGTCACATTTTAAACCGTGCATTAGTTAGATCCATCTTAAAGAAGACACCTTATGAGTTGATAAAAAGTAAGAAACCAAATATAAGTTATTTTCATGTTTTCGGTTGTCGATGCTTTATTTTAAACAATGGAAAGGACAATCTAAGCAAATTTAGTGCTAAATCAGATGAGGGGATCTTCTTAGGTTATTCCTCATCTAGTAGAGCATACAGGGTCTTCAACAAGAGAACTCTTGTTGTTGAAGAATCCATTCATGTTGTTTTTGATGAAGCTAACGGAGATTCTTCTAGAAAAGAAGAAGATGGTGATGCAGGTATACTTGAAGACCGAATGAAGGAATTCTCCATACAATTCAAACAACATGAGGATGAGATCAAAGAAGATACAATTCAGCAAGATGAAGAAGATCAACCTCCATCAAGAAATCAAGATCTTCCTAAGGAATGGAGGTATGCACATGGTCATTCAAGGGATCTAATCCTTGGTGATCCTTCGCAAGGGGTAAGGACAAGATCCTCTCTAAGAAATACCAGTAATTATCTTGCTTTCATTTCACAAATAGAACCTAAATCACTAGAAGAAGCCGAAAAAGATGATAATTGGATGAATACTATGCAAGAGGAATTAAACCAATTTGAAAGAAATGAAGTTTGGACTCTAATGAAAAGACCCCCTAATGTTACAATTATAGGCACCAAGTGGGTGTATAGAAATAAACTAGATGAAGATGGAATAGTCATAAGAAACAAAGCTAGACTAGTTGCCAAAGGTTATAATCAGGAGGAAGGAATAGACTTTGATGAAACTTTTGCTCCTGTTGCTAGATTAGAAGCTATTAGACTACTTTTGGCATATGCATGCTTCATGGATTTTAAACTCTATCAAATGGATGTAAAAAGTGCCTTTTTAAATGGTTATATAATGGAGGAAGTTTATGTAGGACAACCTCCAGGTTTTGAAAATCACTTACATCCAGATTATGTATATAAATTGCATAAAGCATTGTATGGACTTAAGCAAGCCCCTAGAGCATGGTATGAAAGATTAAGTAATTTCCTAATTAAAAATAAATTTAAGAGAGGAAATGTAGACAAAACCCTCTTCATTAAAAGAAAAGGAAATAACTTATTGATTGTACAAATTTATGTGGATGATATAATTTTTGGTGCTACTAATGATAGTCTTTGTCAAGAGTTTGCCAAGCTTATGCAGGGAGAATTTGAAATGACATGATGGGTGAGCTCAACTTCTTCCTTGGGCTACAAATAAAACAATCAGAGGAAGGCATCTTCATCAGTCAGTCCAAATATATCGAGGAAATGTTGGAAAAATTCAAGATGAAGGATGCAAAGGAAATTAGCACACCCATGGGCTCAAGCTGCAAGCTTGACAAAGATGAAAAAGGTAAAAGTATAGACTGCAAATTGTACAGAGGTATGATAGGCTCTTTACTTTACCTTACTGCTAGTAGGCCAGATATATTATTCAGTGTTTGCATGTGTGCTAGATACCAAGCATGTCCTAAGGAATCACATTTGCAAGCTGTTAAAAGAATTTTCAGATATCTAGTAGGGACACCTAATGTAGGCTTATGGTATTCTAAACAATCTGACATAAATTTAATTGCTTACTCCGATGCCGATTTTGCCGGGTGCAAACTCGACAGAAAAAGCACAAGTGGCACATGTCAATTCTTGGGTGCTAATTTGGTTTCTTGGTTTAGTAAGAAACAAAATTCAGTTGCCTTGTCTACAGCTGAGGCTGAGTACATTGCAGCTGGAAGCTGTTGTGCCCAAGTTCTTTGGATTAAGCAACAACTTGAAGACTTTGATATCAAAATGGACAATATACCAATTAGATGTGATAACACAACGCAATTAATTTAACGAAAAATCCTGTCCAACACTCAAAATCAAAACATATAGAGATTAGGCATCACTTTATTAGGGATCATGTGCTGAAAAATGATGTGATGATTGAATATGTATGTACTGAAAATCAATTGGCCGATATCTTTACAAAACCCCTTTGTAAAGATAGGTTCAACTTCTTAAGGAATGCCTTGAGCTTGTATGATCCTAGCAAATAAATTCAACTTGTATTGCAATACTTTGCTACTCAAGCTAGTAATCCACCTCAAGGTCAACATAAGTGAAAGCATGAATCCATCTAAGCTAAATAACGAAGTGTTTGACTTTCCGGAGGATGGTTACCCTCCCTTGGACTCTTCGTGGAGATATTTTCAGAGCCTATTTCATAGGTATTCGAAATTTGGTCAAACATTCCTCATTTCAATATTAATGATTCAAAAATCATTATCAAACTTTTATAGGATGTATTATTAAGGGGGAGGATCACAAACAAACTCACTCTGTATTCACAAAAAGAAATCATGTTGATTAAATTGATTAAATGAAACAAATTGGGAAAAGATAAAAATCAGTCTGAAATTTTTCAGTGCCGGAGACGTCTCTGGCAAATTGCAGAGACGTCCCCCCGGCGAGACGTCTCGCATTAGTCGCGGAGACGTCTCGGGGACCGAACGAGGTTTTTTAAAATAAGTCGAAACAGCTCGAGCCGACCCGAGCTATACCTTTCATCCCCGACAAAAACAAAAACCCTAGCCTCCATTTTCTCTCCAACACAAACCCTAGCCTCTTTCTCCTCATTTTCCTAGGATTTCAATTCAATGGCACCTAAAAGAGCTAGGAGGACTGGTGGGAGGCGTCCTAGGGCAGCGACCGACGGTGAGGAACGGAGGGAAGAGCCTTCCGCGCCGTCTCCTCCGGTTGCTCCGCCAACCATGACTATTTCCTGTGCGAATCGCACAGTAACCACTGGGAGGTACATAGATTTCCATTTTCTAGATAGTGAGGGGTTCTCTATTGGAGAGAGACTCCGTGCCCAAGGGTGGGAATATCTTTGTACACTCAATACTTCAACCTACCCCGGCCTAGTTAGAGAACTATTTAGCAATATGGCCTTAGGGGACTTAGGGTACACTGCATATGTTCGGGGGACGTTGGTAGAAATTAATGAAGATGTCCTATCTAGCGTCTTGCAAATCCCTAAGGATGGTGAGGCTCCGACCTCACATCCCCAAAGGGAAATAGCCCTAAACTTGCTTTTAGGACGAGAGGACTGCGGCCCTCTCGATGTGGTTAACTCCCAAGACCTAAATGCCGAGATGAGACTCCTTTTGAGTATTGTCAACCGAGTCTTATTCCCTAAAACCGGCCGCTTCGATTTTGTTTCGGAGCGAGACCTAGTTATCATGCACCACATCCTACTAGGGATTCCCCTAAACCTCCCTAGACTTATATTGAACTACATTGCTACATGTCATAGGTATTCTAGGTTTAGCATACCTTATGGGATGATCCTTACCCTACTCTTCAAACATTTCAAAGTACCCATTCCAGAAAATGAGCCTGCAAAACCCTTGAGAAACACCGACTATTATAATGAGAGCACAATGCATAGAATGGAGTTTCACAAGGTAGATGGGTCATGGGTCAAGGTACCAAAGAGAAAAGCTCAAACCCTAGAGCCTGAGATCCCACTTCAGGAGCCTGACCACCACTCTCCTCCACATAGCCACATGGACTTTCCTGATGTACCCTCCAGCTCAGCTGGACCTTCCACATCCATGCCACCACCTCCTCCAGTCAGTGGGCCCTACTCCCTATCAGAAGACCAGATGCGCACTTTAGCATCTGTAATTTGCCAGCAGATGAGGGAGGAGATGAGATCGATGATCTCTACTGAGTTGGCCCCCATCAGAGCCTCACATGAAGGGATTCTACAAGAGCTGAAGGAAATTAGAGCTCAGATAGAAGCTACAGCGCAAGAACTAGTTAGTGTGAATGCCACCCAAACCTTCAGATCAATTGAGCTACAAGACAGCTTGAGGACCATTTCAAATAGCCTTCAAGAATTGACAAGCCCTGGAGGCAATGTGGGCACTTTGGTTGCCCAACTTAGAGGAAGAATTGATAGGGCAAGCATTGAATTTGAAGCACTAGTGGCAGCCTTTCATCAGTCACAGGGAGATCAATTCAGAACACTGCTAGATTCCATCAATGCTTTTATAGATGCGGCTGCCAGAGTTTATGAGCAACGTCGCCGATGAGGGACACCTTGTAGACAACTAGGGTTCTTCTTTTTGTAAACCCTAGGCTCATTTTGAAACACTTTTTGTATTAGAAATCAATACTTGTAATGATTTCCTCTTTTAACTTTGTAATGACTTCAAAGGTTTACAATGATAAATGAATGACATACAATTTCTTTTGAAACCTTGTGTACATTGTTGCTAACTCTGTGTATGTGATTCTGTGATTGTGTATGTGATTCTGTGATGTGCCATAAAAATCTCATAACATACCTTAAATGTTCAAATTTGACATAATTTATCAATGCATATAAAACAGGGGGAGAAAAGAGGAGTCTGAAATGAATTCCAAAACAAAGGGGGAGTAAAATGAATGCAGAATTCATTAATAGAAATAACTTGAATATCCTTGAGTGGTTCATGGTAATATGCTGAATTTTACTAGAACTTGAGTTTTAAGTACCTAAGGATAATTTGTCCCCTTCATTGTTGATGACAAAAGGGGGAGTAGAACCAATATGGATATTAGATATATTGGAATGCAAAATTTATGGTGGAATGCAAAATTGAAGAATTAGAAGAGATAAAATTGAAGAATATTGGCTTTAAGATAATTGCCCTTCTGGAAAAGAAAGGGGGAGTCAAAAAGAACTTAGCTTTCAATTATCTTGAACATCAATATTTCATTTTAACTTGATTCAAATTCAGTTGATATGCTAAAATTGCTTAAGAGCTATTAAGATCAATCTTATGCATAAGGATAGAAATGAAAGTTGACTATTTTGAATTATGCACACTGTATCTAGCTCTAATCAAAACATTATACTTGTACATCTGATCAAATACTGTGTATATGTTTAAATTTCGAATTTTGCATATACTCAGTGTTTTGTCATCATCAAAAAGGGGGAGATTGTTGACCCCCTAATGGATTTTGATGAATACAAAACACTAGAGTATAATTCCATTTATCTTAACAATTTACTTGAGGATTTCATGTGTTTAATTAAGAATATTGTTAAGAAATGTCTAGGCAAGTTTCCATAATTTTATGAATTTATTGAAGAATTTTTGAGCTGAAGAAAATAGATCAGGGACAGCCGAGACGTCTCCGGGTTGTCTCAGAGACGTCTCTGGCACAAACAGGAAGAACTGGCACGACTGGAGACGTCCCCGGCACCTGCCGAGTCGTCCCCGCGATAGCGGAGTCGACTCTCTCAGAGGCGGCAGAAAGGCCGATTTCAAGTGATATGCGCGAGTCGTCTCCACAGTAAGCGGAGTCGTCCCCGCAAGTAAAAAGTAAACCTCCCGAGTCGTCCCCGAGGTAGCGGAGTCGGCTCTCTCAGGGTTTTCCAGAGGATGTCTTTTTCGGTGTTAAGGCAGCGGAGACGTCCCCTGAAAGAGCGGAGTCGACTCTCTCAGAGAATTCCAGAAGACATGTTTTTCGGAGATATAATAGCGGAGTCGACCCCGAAGCAGCGGAGTCGTCCCCATGCAAAAAGCGCAAACAAGCCGAGACGTCCCCATAAAGCGCCGAGTCGACCCCAAACAACGTCAAAAGTAAAATCTTACAGCCGAGACGTCTCGCGTTGAAGCGGAGACGTCTCTGGAGCGCCTGGGACGCGACTGACACCTTTTTGCAGGATGTTTTGAATTTCAAATCTCTTTAACTTTATCTCTAACGGCTATATTTGCTTATTGGGCTATAAAAGGGACCTCTTAAGTGCTTCTCAACAACTTCTCACCAACCCAACACAAGATCATTCAAGAGAGAAGCAAGAGAGAGAGGTTCAAGGGAGTTAGTGCATTCAAGTGAAGAAATCAAGTGCCTTCAAGCTTCCCAACTGATTTCAAGCTCAACTACTCTCTTCCGCTCGGGATTCAAAGCTCACACTCAAGCCAACGCGATCCACATCGGAAGAACCATCATCTCCCACGCTTCCAACAGCTAAAAGGGTTCTTCCGGGTTCTATTGCTTATCATTGTTATATTTGCTTATTTAGAGCTTTTAAATCCTTGTAAAACTTTTTCAATATTGTGCTTGTTCCAGTCAAGGGGCTTGGAACAAGGGAAAGGCGTCCCAAGCCTAGGTTAAATTGGGGGTTATAGGGTTCGTTGTTAGCCCGGTGTAAAACAACGAGTTGGGTAGTGCACTCGCAAAACTACCGGACTGTAATCTTGGATTACAGTGGAAATTCCCAAAGGTGTTTTGGGGAGTGGATGTAGGAGCAGTGGAAGCTCCGAACCACTATAAAACCTCGTGTTTGCGATTGACTGTTCTCATCCCTCCATCTTTACTTTAGTTCATACATCTGCGTGTTTTATTTTTTAAATAGTCAAAAAGTTTTAAAACACCCAATTCACCCCCCTCTTGGGTGACCATCTCTGGGCAACACTTCTCTCTTATTAATATCACTGAATATCTGCTTGTTAAGAAGCTTCCTTTTTCTTTTTGTTTTCAAACCATTTGTTTATTACTTGATTCAATCAGGGGATTGAATCAAGGGTTGTAAGGTTTGTTGGTGAGCCTAGGTTAAAACCAACGGTGTAAGGGTTTGATTGTGATCCCGGAAAAACAATCGGGTGGTTCTAGTCGGTGAGCCTGGAAAAACCGACCGAGTTTGTTGTGATCTCGTAAAACAACAAGTTGGGTTGTGAACTTGTAAAACAACCGGTTGTAATCCTAGGGGTTATAGTGAATTCCCAAGTGAGGCTTGGGGAGTGGATGTAGGAGTAAGGGTTAGCTCCGAACCACTATAAATTTGCTTGTGTTTGTGATTGCTTTATTGTCTCTTACTTTCCCTTCATCCATTGCATATAGCAACTAATTAAACCACTTGCAAAAAGTTTTAATTAGTTACTCACAAACCTTTTAATTGCAACAAATATTTTAAAACCCAATTCACCCCCCCTCTTGGGTTGTCTATCTGGGCAACAAGTGGTATCAGAGCCGGAACTCTTTTACCAAAAGAGTAAAAGATCAAAATGACAACCCCATTTGGATCTTCTCATATTGAGGGCCAGTCCACCCATAGACCTCCATTCTTCAATGGATCCGACTACTCATATTGGAAGGCTAGGATGAGAATATTTATCCAAGCACAAGACTATGAGATGTGGACCACCATACTTAATGGACCATATATCCCATCAATTTTTGTAGAGGGTGTTACTATACCCAAACTTGAAAAGGATTGGGATGACAATGATATAAGGAAGGCACAACTAAATGCCAAAGCAATGAATGTGCTTTATTGTGCTTTAGACAGAAATGAATTCAATAGAGTCTCTACTTGCAATTCTGCAAAAGAGATTTGGGATAGACTTGAAGTGACCCACGAGGGCACAAATCAAGTAAAAAAATCTAAAATAAATATATTAGTTCATAAGTATGAATTATTTAAGATGGATTCCAATGAAACTATCACTTGCATGTTTACTAGATTTACTGACATTGTCAATGGCCTAAAAAGCCTTGGCAAAAATTATACTAACAGTGACCTTGTTAGGAAGATTCTTCGTTGTTTGCCAAGGTCATGGGAGGCCAAGGTGACGGCAATCCAAGAAGCCAAGGACTTGAACAAGCTTCCACTTGAGGAGCTTCTTGGATCCCTAATGACGCACGAGCTCACAATGAAACAACACAGCGAAGAAGAATCCTCTCACAAAAAAAAGGTAATAGCTCTCAAATCTACTTCTTCTAACAAGGATTTATCGTGCAGTAGCAGCAGTGAAGAAGAAGATCATGAGGGAGATGATGATGAGGCTCTTCTCGTACGTAAGTTCAGAAAATTTATCAACCGAAAGAAGTCCTTTCATCAAAGGAGAGGCCCCTCAAGTTCCTATTACAAGGATAAAGGTAAGGAAAGGGAAAATGAGGGAATCGGATGCTACGAATGTAAGAAGCCGGAACACTTTAGAGCAGATTGTCCTTTGCTCAAGAAGGCCAGCAAGTACAAGAAAAAGAAAGTCCTCGTCTCCACCCTATCGGACTCCGATACATCATCATCATCATCGGATGAGGAACAAGAAGAAAAGGCCAACCTATGTTTTATGGCAAACGACAATGAGGTAACATCTGAAACGCATTTAGATTTTACCTTTGATGAATTGTATGATGCATTTAATGAATTAATGGATGAATATAAGACAATAAGTCTTAAGAATAAAGAGCTAAAACTAACCAATCAATCTCACCTCCATAAATACGATAAATTAGTTAAGGATAAGGATTTTATCACTAAAGAAAATTTAGAACTTAAAACAAGCAAGCAAATGTTAATTCAAAAAATTAATACCTTAATTAAAGATAACGAAAAACTAACTAAGAAAATTTCTGAACTTAAAAAGGATAAACAAACTATTAGAGATAATTTCACAAAAGACTTAAATGCACTAAAACAGAAAAATAAAAGTTGGCACTAGAACTTGAAAAGTACAAACCTTTTGTAAAAAGTTTACATATAGCTCTGAAAAATTAGAAATGATACTTAATAGTCAACGAGCTGTGTTCAATAGAGCTGGTTTAGGGTATAAACCTAAAAATAAGCAAAAGCTCCTTAGTAATTTCTTTGTAAAAGCAGAGGAAAGCAAAACTAAGAAAATAACTTGTTTTTGCTGTGGAACAATAGGACATAAAGCTAATGTGTGGGATCATAGAAAAGGAAAAACTAAAGAAAAAATTAAAAGGGTTTGGGTTCCAAAAGGAACCAACATTACTAACCATGAAGGACCCAAGAAAACTTGGGTACTTAAAATTGTATGATTTCCTTGTGTAGGAGTGTCTTGCAGCCAAGGTCGACAAAAACTGTTGGTACTTGGATAGTGGCTGCTCAAGACACATGACGGGTGACAAAGACCAATTCTTCACCCTTGAGCCTAAGAAGGGAGGTGCTGTGACATTTGGAGACAATAACCAAGATCACATCATTGGTATAGGTAAAGTACAAATCACCCCTTCAACCTTTATTGATAATATTCGATATGTTGATGGTCTTAAGCATAACCTACTTAGCATTAGTCAATTGTGTAATAGAGGTTTTGATGTTATGTTCAAACCATCTTTATGCATCATAACCAACTCAATTGACAACAGTTTAGTATTTAAAGGAATAAGACGTGGCAATGTGTACGTAGTAGATCTTGAGGATCTTGCCAAACATAACCCCTGTTTAATTGTTAATAATACTAAGGATAATGATGCAAGTTGGTTATGGCACCGTAAGTTAGGTCATGCAAGTATGGATACAATATCAAAACTAGTTAAAAGAGATTCCGTGATAGGTTTGCCAAAACTAAAATTTGAGAAAAATAAAATTTGTGAAGCTTGTCAATATGGAAAACAATCAAGGAACTCCTTTAAATCCATAAATTGTGTCTCTACCTCTAGACCTCTTGAACTACTACACATGGATCTATTTGGACCAACTAGAACCACAAGTCTAGGTGGAAACAAATATGGTCTTGTTATTGTAGATGATTTTTTTAGATATACTTGGGTCATGTTTTTAGCTCATAAAGATCAAGCATTTTCAGTATTTAAGAAATTCCATAAGGAAGTAACTAATGCTAGAGATGCTTCAGTCATAGCTATTAGAAGTGACCATGGAACGAAATTTGAAAATCATCTATTTGATGAATTTTATAGTAAAAAGGGGATAACTCATAATTTTTCTGCACCTAGGACACCATAACAAAATGGAGTTGTAGAAAGGAAGAATAGAACCCTAGAGAAAATGGCTAGAACCATGCTATGTGAAAGTAACCTCCCTAAGTATTTTTGGAGAGAAGCCATTAATACATCATGTCATATATTAAATAGAGTTTTATTGAGACCCATTATAAAGAAAACACCTTATGAACTTTGGAAAAATAGAAAGCCCAAAGTAAACTATTTTCATGTTTTTGGATATAGGTGTTTCATTCATAACAATAGGAAGGATAACTTAGGTAAATTTGATTTTAAATCTGATGAGGGTATATTTTTGGGGTATTCTACAACAAGTAAAACCTATAGAGTTTTTAATAAAAGAACCCTTGTTATTAAAGAATCTATACATGTTATTTTTGATGATACTAGTGATATCTCTTCTAGCAAGAGAGTGTTAGATGTATGCCCTAGAAGCCAATTTTTGGCTGACACATTATTAATTCTAGGACATAATTTGTATTTGACTTTATTATTGAATAAATAAAAGGCATCTTTTACATTCATATTGTTTATGTGTCTATGAATCGTCCAAAAAATTAATAAGATGATGATGCATATTCTCAAGAGTTGAGAATTTGAGCCATGTATCATTGGTGATTAATTTCTAAATGCTCCTGATCAATGGATCATCACGAGGACGGTGATCGATCCGATCAGTGCACAGATCACTTTCCTTCTGGATGGACGAGACTTGAGTCCGCAGTGTAGGGACACTGAAGTGATAGTGCAGGTGCTTGTTAGAGAACAAGGGTACTGAGCGTGACCAATACAAGAAGTCACTTGGATGTCTATCCACTCGTCAGTGACTTGTTTGATGTTGCAGTAGTGTGACTGGTCCTTTGACCTGCGGTGCTTCGGCCACTCACAGTGAGGTTATTGTAGTTTGACTGCACACATACATGGTCTCTAGCCATATGGGTCCATGCAGTGTAGATGGGCTGCAGTAGGTTCACTGTAGGAGTAGGGTATGCACCTATAAGGAATCTATCGACCTTGATAGATAAGGAGAGATCCTATGTAATTTATAAGACTGAGTTCGTAAGACCTCGGCCGGGGTAGTATGCACAGTGGAGAAAGAGTTTTCCACTCTCGAACTTAAGTCGAATAAATCTTCACATATGACAGACAATGGGGTTTGACGAGTTGTCCATGACCTCCGTCCTGTAGGGCTCCACGATAGTAGGACTGTATCATATGATAACTGCACCTAGAGGTTCATCATTCTATTCTACTGGGTAGCCACTACATGCTGCTAGGTGTCACTGGTGGATGGTGGGACTCACAGGGATTATCTCGATGATCGATAAACCCTGATGAGTAGAGTTGGAATCGTTCCAATCCATTGAAAGAAGTTTTCAATGATATTATGATAGAGATCATAATATATCTCACTACCAGTCAGAGTAGAACCTATGGGGTCACACACACTAGAAGTATTGACCGATCCGATGGTTGGATCGTGATTAGGAATCACAAGTAATCAATTCGATTGATATTCAGTTGAAGAAGGAACAAAGGGAATTAATTAATTGGACTTGAAACAAGAGTCCTACTTCGAGTAGAATTCCTAGAGTCCTAATTGGATTAGGACTGGGAATCCTAGTTGGAGTAGGACTGGGTTTCCTACTTGGAATAGGATTCCTACAATCCTAATGAGATTAGGAGTTTTAAATTAAAATCGGATTCCTACTTGGAGTAGGATTTCTAGAGTCCTAATCAGATTAGGACTTCGAATTCAAATAGAGTCCTAATTGGATTAGGACTAAAATTAAATATGTCCTAATTTGGATTAGAATTTCTTAAGTCACAATTAATTATTAATCTAATGAATCAATAAGACTCCTAATTGGATTAGGATTGAAGAGTTCAATTGAGTCAAAATTGATTTAAGTTCTAATTGGATTAGGACTTACATAGATTGGATCCAAATTGGTTCACCCTTGGGCTAAGCCTAATTGGATTAGGGCTTGACCACATTAGGGCATCCCAATCCTTACTTAATAAGGATTAGGGCAACCATGAAGGAGGGGCTCATGCCCCTCCTCCTTTGATCCCTTGGTGCGGCAACAAGAGGGGCCGGCGCCCCTCTTGGTAATACATCAAGGGCTCCTAACTTGTAGGAGCCCTAGATGGCTATAAAAGAGGGCAAGGGGGCTGACGCCCTAATTGATTGAAACCCTCTCCCTCTTGTGCCGTGGCCACCCTCTCCCTCTCCTTGGTTCAGCCGCAAGCAAAGGGAAGAAAAGGAAAAGCCATTGGCGGCCCCCTCCTCTTCTCTTCCTCCTTCCAACGCAAGGAAAAGGGAGTAGGCTGCAAGGGCTTTGGTTCTTCATCCAGTTGCCTTCTTCTTCTTCCTCCTCTCAAGCACAATCAAGGGTGGATTGATAGAGAGGAAATCAGCCATCAAAAGAAGTCTTTGCAAGGGAGCTAGCACCCCGGGAAGATGAGAGAGCTTTGATCGGATCTCTGCTTCGTGTGGATACCTGTAGAGGCCGGACACTTGAACGGCTTCAAGCGAACCCTCTTCCTAAAACCACGAACTCAGATTTGCGGTGATCATCTACCCGCACAAGGTGAAGATCTGATCTTCTTAAAGTTATAAAAAGTTTTTAATCCTTACCTATCTACGAACGGTTATCAAACGACGTTCATGCGATGAACGTCGATCCCACGCATGCCCCTTCCGCTGCCATATGAAACTTTTGAAATATCAGCGGCATGGGCGGGTTCCCAACAGAGAGTTGTTCTTGATGATGATGCTGAAATTCTTGAAGAAAAGATTGATGAGATGACATTACAAGAAGATGAACAAAAACCAAATAGAAATGCATCATCAAGCCAAGAGGCAATTGTGGATCATGGGTTGACTAAGGCTTGGAGGTATGCTCATGGGCATCCTAAGAAATTAATTTTAGATGATCCATCTCAACCTGTTAGGACTAGAGCATCTCTTAGGAACTTAAATAATCATCTAGCATTTGTCTCACACTTTGAACCTAAACACATAGAAGAAGCTGAAAAGGATGTAAATTGGATAAATGCAATGCAAGAAGAACTAAACCAATTTACTAGAAACAAGGTATGGAACCTAGTTGAACGATCCTCTGAATATTCAATAATAGGTACCAAATGGATATATAAAAATAAACTTGACAAAAATGGAATTGTAGTTAGGAACAAGGCTAGACTAGTAGCAAAGGGCTATAATCAAGAAGAAGGTATAGACTTTGATGAAACCTTTGCTCCTGTAGCTAGACTTGAGGCAATTAGATTGTTACTAGCATTTGCATACTCTAAAGATTTCAAATTATTTCAAATGGATGTAAAAAGTGCCTTTTTGAATGGGTATATTAATGAGGAGGTGTATGTAGAACAACCTCCTGGTTTTGAAAATCATCAATACCCCAATCATGTGTATAAACTAAATAAAGCACTTTATGGTTTGAAACAAGCACCTAGAGCATGGTATGAAAGACTTAGCAAATTTCTACTAGATCATGAGTTCTCTAGAGTAAATGTAGATACAACATTGTTTTTAAAGAAGAAAAACAAAGAAATGTTAGTAGTGTAGATTTATGTTGATGATATTATTTTCGGTGCTACTAACAATCGCCTTTGCGAAGAATTTGCTGACTTGATGCAGAGTGAATTTGAAATGAGCATGATGGGAGAGCTGAATTATTTCCTCGAGCTCCAAATCAAACAATCTGAAGAAGGGATCTTCATCAATCAAGCTAAATACATCAAGGAGATGCTTAAGAAGTTTGATATGGAAGGAAACAAGTCAATCAGCACACCCATGAGCTCATCATGCAAACTAGACCAAGATGAATCAGGTAAATCAGTAGATCAAAAGATGTATAGAGGTATGATAGGATCTTTATTATATCTCACTGCAAGTAGACCTGATATCATGTTTAGTGTATGCATGTGTGCTAGATATCAATCTAATCCTAAGGAATCACATTTAATTGCAGTTAAGAGAATCTTTAAATACCTAATAGGAACAAAAAATATAGGTTTATGGTATTCTAAAGAATCTAGCCTAAACTTAATAGGCTATACAGATTCAGATTTTGCTGGTTGTAAACTTGATAGAAAAAGCACCAGCGGGTCATGTCAATTCTTAGGAGAAAATTTAATCTCATGGTTTAGCAAGAAACAAAACTCGGTTGCAGTATCTACAGCTGAAGCCAAATATGTTGCTGCCGGGAGTTGTTGTGCTCAAATCATATGGATCAAACAACAACTTGAAGACTATGGCATTAAACAAGATAAAATTCCCATTAATTGTGATAATACAAGTGCCATTAATCTAACTAAAAATCCAATTCAGCACTCAAGAACTAAATATATTGAGATAAGACATCACTTCATAAGAGATCATGTACTGAATGGTGATATGACACTTCAATTTGTTTGCACTGATGATCAATTAGCTGATATCTTCACAAAACCCTTGAGTGAAGAGCGATTCTGTGTACTTAGGAGAGGATTAGGAGTGATTGATCCATCCTAGTGATATTCTCTTCTAATTCATTAATTTTGATGATTAGCTTGTGTTAAATATAGAGTTTCTCATCTATGATCGTCAAATCAGCTCATAAACTTAGTGACTATCTCTTGTTTGGCACGAAAATAACATGATTTTTGGGTGCGTGCCAGAGTTTGAGTCGACTCAGATACATTTTAGAGTCGGCTCATGGGGGAGTCGACTCGCACATAATTAGGAGTCGACTCGAGGTCGATGGCATCATAGGGGGAGTCGACTAGCGCATATTTTGGAGTCGACTCGAGGTCGAGTCGACTCGCGACTTACTGGAGTCGACTCGAGGTCGGGAATCCGATGTTTTAACCCTAATCGAAGCGTTCAATCGACACTTCTATTCACCGCCGCCACTGTTCAAAAACCTAGAGTCGTCTCCGACCTCATCTCCGACCTTTGTTAGGGCATTTCTGTCGAGTTTCCCTCCGTTCCTCATGTCCTTTCCCCCTCCTTAGGTCTAGGATGCCTCGGAAAGTTGTTGTCCCGAGCCGGAAAAGGCCCCAACCCGCGAGCGGTACCGAGCGACGGTCAAAGGCTCGGAATGATCCCGTGAGGCCACAACCTCCGGTTCCTTCCCCGCCGAGGCCGGTTCCCTCGCGTCCGTGCGCCGGGAAGGCAGTTTCCACCGGGAGATACGTCAACTTTGACTTCCTCTCCCAGGAAGGCTTTACCCTAGGGCATAGGTTAAGGGCTCAAGGGTTAGAAATGTTTTGTTCCCTAGATCTCCCTACTTACCCGGGGTTAGTTAGGAAATTTTACGGTACAGTAGCTAGGGGTCATGGTGGGATACAAGGAACCGTAGCGGGTGTCCCAATATTTATTTCGGAGGACTTCATTGCTCAAGTCCTCCATCTTCCCCAAGTAGTAGTGTTTCCCTCTCACCCAGCAGATAGGACTGAGGCCCTTACGGCCATACTAGGGAGTCCACCTCAGTCCCTCCTAGAAGAGGTGTCTGCAAATCAGCTATCAGCTGAAATGCGGCTCCTCTTGAGCATCATATCTAGGACCCTCTTCCCCAAGACAGGGCGTTTTGATTTTGTATCTGAGAGGGACCTAGCCCTAATGTTCTACATTCTTCAGGATACTCCAATCAACTTTCCAAAACTCATCTATAAATACCTATGTGAGCCTCTAGACAAACCAAGGCTTACTCTTCCCTATGGCATGCTCTATACTTTGATCTTTAGGGAGTTAGAGGTCCCCATTCCTGAGGGGGAACCCTCTCGCTCACTGCGATACACCGATCGCATGGGTGAGGGGACTTTATACAGGATGGGTTTCCATAAGGTTGAGAGAGTCTGGGTCCGGAAACCATCCTCTTCCACACCTTCTGACCCTACTACTCGACACTCCCCCAGCCCTGATCATGACTCCGATTTTTCCACCTATCCCTCCACTTCAGCACCATCTACTTCAGCCGGACCCTCCACTGCACCACCTACTCAGCCACTAGAGGTCCGAATATCACCTGAGCAGCTCCGGGAGTTGCGATAGGAGATCGTGAGGGATCTTCGGGACGACCTACTGAGGGAGCTCCGAGGTCCAGTGACTGCTCCCTCCACTGCCCTAGTTCCATCATTGGCAGCCGTGACCGAGATGACGGCTCATCTGAGGGAAGAAATTTACAATGTAAGAAGCCTAATTCAAGCCCAATTTTTGAATATGAGCGATGTCACGAGCAACACAAGAAAGCTGTGAGAAGACATCCGACAGGAGCTGGGCAGCCAGAATCAGGGTGCTGAACAGCTATCCAATGTATTGATCTTCAAGTTGGATACCCTACAGGAGAATCTGACTGAGCTTACCTCGATCCAGTGTAGGGCCACCTCGGAGATCATAAAGCAGCTAGGAAACATTACAGAAGGGATCAGTTTAATTATGCAACAATCTAGACTGAGCAAGGGAGCCACATCCTCCACCACAAAGAAATCCTAGTGTAGCTTGCTTTTTTTTTTTGATATGTACTTACTTCTCTACTTTTGGATGTATCTACAATTGTACTTAAACTTACATCAATACAATGAGTAGACATTTCTCTTCCAAATTGTGCAAATTTGAACTCTAACTGCTTGTAGATGTGCTTTCTGCCTTTTTGCTATAATGACAAAAAGGGGGAGAAAATATATTAAATAGACATGTAAAGGGAATCAATAAAAAGAAAATTTTTAAAACACAAAATAATTTATTCTAAGTGGATTCGATACCTCGAGGCTCATTATCTCTCTGTTGGGGCTCCTAAAGGAGTAATCTCCAGAATCTATTCAAGGGATATTCGGAGATTAGTTGAATCATACTCAAGAACAAATTGGCAGATTTTCCCTTTAAAAATCAAAAATTTAAGTTCAAAAGCTTCAATACACTAAAAGAAAACTTCAAAGAATCTAAACAAAGTTGAATGCACGTGTTGAGGGGGAGAATCTGAAATCTTAAGAAAGCAAACTCATTAAATATATATAAGCCAAACAATTGATTGCATGACATGAAGGCTTACATAATTCCAAATGAAAGGGGGAGCTTTAACTTCAAAATTTACTGTTTCACACCTTTCAGTTTTGGATAAATTAAATAACTAGACACTTGAATTCATTTTAAAATTTTACTATAAATTTCCTTTTTGGTTGAGCAATTCACTTTTCAAATACTCAATGTTTTGTCATCATCAAAAAGGGGGAGATTGTGGAGTGATTGATTATAACCCTATTTGATTTTGATGAGCTCAAAGCATTTGAGTATATCTTATATTATACTGATGAATTCAATCTAGTGTTTCAGTCAAATACTTGTAAATTTATGGTTAAGTGTCTCTAGATTTGGTTCAATACATTTTGGATAAGTAAAGAATTCAATTTGAACCAAAGTCTGAGACTCGAGTCGACTCCGGAAGATTACGAGTTGACTCTAAGCGTATCAGAAGCACTGGCTCAAGCTCGAGTCGACTCCTGTACATTACGAGTCGACTCCGACTGAGAACAGACAGCCGGACAGAAAGATTCATCTCAGAACCTGTCAACGAGTCGACTCCTGAAAAATTCGAGTCGACTCCAATGCTTACCGAGTCGACTCCAGCGTAGTACGAGTCGACTCTAGGGAGTAACAGACAGAAACACAGAGAAGCTATTTTGGACTCTGAGAGCTGAGTCGACTCCCGAAGAACTCGAGTCGACTCCGATGGTTGGCAGGTCGACTCCTAAGAAAGCGAGAGTCGACTCCCAGAGAAAAGCAAGGCTAAAAGTCAGAAAGCCAATTTCGGACACTGAGAGCCGAGTCGACTCCCGCAAAGTCCGAGTCGACTCCAAGGCAGCGCAACCCAAAAGACAGAAGACGGTATTTTCGTCTCTGAGAGGCGAGTCGACTCCAAGACAGTTCGAGTCGACTCCAAGGCAGCGCAAGCCCAAAGACAGAAGACTCTATTTTCATCTCTGAGAGCCGAGTCGACTCCGAGACAGTTCGAGTCGACTCCGAGACGGCACAAGTCAACAGACAGAAGATCGGAATTTCGGGCTCTGAGTGCCGAGTCGACCCCCAGAATATCCGAGTCGACTCGAGTGAGCAAATTTGAAAGCAACATCTCTGGATTCCTTAGAACGAGTCGTCTCCAAAAGTGTCAGGTCAGCTCCAGACATTGGATAGTCGACTCCAGGTTCAGTCGAGTCGACTCCAAGTCAAGACAGCACTTTAATTCAAATCCAGAACAGTTGCCGAGCCGTCTCCAGAAAAGCATGAGTCGACTCCTACAACAGGCGAGTCGACTCCAGATCGCGCGAGTCGACTCCGATCCCAACGAAAACATTGTCAGGAGTTGCAGAACGTGCAGAACGGCTAGATCTTGGGGTCTAACGGCTAGTTTTCTTGGGGAATGGCTTAAATAGCCACAGAGAACTGTAGCAAGGAAGGGAAGTGACATTCCATTCAAAGAAAACAAGTAATCTCCACCTACCAAAGGATTTCAAAGGGAATACACATGAAAGAAGGAAGAGAGGCATTAAACTCCATCCAACCAACTCTTCCCAACATTCAAGAAGTCTCCGTCAGTCATCAAATCTTCTAGACATTCACGTGGAGACTCCGAGTTCGAGAAGCCCTCCTCTACATCTTCATAAATCTATTTGAGGGCTCCTAACTTCTCTCTTATTAATATCGCTGAATATCTGCTTGTTAAGAAGCTTCCTTTTTCTGTTTGTTTTCAAACCATTTGTTTATTACTTGATTCAATCAGGGGATTGAATCAAGGGGATTGAATCAAGGGTTGTAAGATTTGTTGGTGAGCCTAGGTTAAAACCAACGGTGTAAGGGTTTGATTGTGATCCCGGAAAAACAATCGGATGGTTCTAGTCGGTGAGCCTGAGAAAACTGACCGAGTTCGTTGTGATCTCGTCAAACAACAAGTTGGGTTGTGAACTTGTAAAACAACCGGCTGTAATCTAAGGGGTTATAGTGAATTCCCAAGTGAGGCTTGGGAAGCGGACGTAGGAGCAAGGGTTAGCTCCGAACCACTATAAATTTGCTTGTGTTTGTGATTGCTTTATTGTCTCTTACTTTTCCTTCATCCACTGCATATAACAACTAATTAAACCACTTGCAAAAAGTTTTAATTAGTTACTCACAAACCTTTTAATTGCAACAAATATTTTAAAACCCAATTCACCCCCCCTCTTGGGTTGTCTATCTGGGCAACAAAGATGTTCCTCTTCTTTGCTCAGATTACTTCACTTCACAAGAGGTTGGTAGAGCTGTTGAATGCACTTTCTGAATGCTCAACCACCTTCTTTCGAAATTTGAATGAAGCAACTTGATAAAGAACACTTGGACTTGCTTTCTCTTGAATACACTCTTGATTTTTGCAAACGATACTTTTTTCTTGAAAAGTAGACCTCTTAAATACTTCTCCAACCTCAGATGATCACTTCCTAGGTGTTGGAATGGAGAAATTAGCCGTTTTTGGCTGTTGAAGATTCAAAAAGTACATCTGCAGAACTAGCCGTTATGCTGTCAGCCGTGCTGGGGTCGACCCAGGTTTTTCTAGGGTCAGCTCAAGTCACTATTCATTAATCTGGGGTCGGCTTAAGCTTTTCTGGGTTCGGCCCCTGCTATAGTGGGATCAGCCCTCTCAGAAAATCCAGAAGCTTGTTTTTCTGACTTTTCAGGCTGGGGTCGACTCATACTTTCTTGGGGTTGACCCATGCTACAGTGGGGTCGGCCCCTGCTATAGTGGGGTTGGCCTTCTCAGAAATTTCAGAGACATATTTTTTGAGTTTTGAAGTTGGGGTCGGCTCAGGTCTCTTGGGGTCAGCTCCAATAGGGTCCGCTCAAGGCTACCTAGGGTCGGCTCTGTTAGATGTATGCCCTAGAAGCCAATTTGGCTGACACATTGTTGATTCTAGGAACATAATTTTGTACTTGACTGTTTATTATTGAATAAATAAAAGGCATCTTTTCATTCATATTATTTATGTGTCTATGAATCGTCCAAGGAATTAATAAGATGATGATACATATTCTCAAGAGTTGAGAATTTGAGCCATGTATCATTGGTGATTAATTTCTAAATGCTCCTGATCAATGGATCATCATGAGGACGGTGATCGATCCGATCAGTGCACAGATCACTTTCCTTCTGGATGGACGAGACTTGAGTCCACAGTGTAGGGACACTGAAGTGATAGTGCAGGTGCTTGTTAGAGAACAAGGGTACTGAGCGTGACCAAGACAAGAAGTCACTTGGATGTCTATCCACTCGTCAGTGACTTGCTTGATGTTGCAGTAGTGTGACTGGTCCTTTGACCTGCGGTGCTTCGGCTACTCACAGTGAGGTTATTGTAGTTTGACTGCACACATACATGGTCTCTAGCCATATAGGTCCATGCAGTGTAGATTGGCTGCAGTAGGTTCACTGTAGGAGTAGAGTATGCACCTATAAGGAATCTATCGACCTTGATAGAAGAGGAGTGATCCTATGTGATTTGTTAGACTGAGTTCTAAGACCTTGGCCAGGGCAGTAATATAAAGTGGAAAAAGAGTTTTCCACTATCGAACTCAAGTCGAAAAAATCTTGACATATGACAGACGATGGGGTTTGACGAGTTGTCCATGACCTCCGTCCTGTAGGGATCCACGATAGTAGGACTGTATCACACGTTAACTGCACCTAGAGGTTCATCATTCCATTCTGCTGGGTAGCCACTACATGCTGCTAGGTGTCACTGGTGGATGGTGGGACACATAGGGATTATCTTGATGATCGATAAACCCTAATGAGTTGAGTTGGAATCGTTCCAACCCATTAAAAGGAGTTTTCAATGATATTGAGATAGAGATCACAATATATCTCACTACCAGTCAGAATAGAACCTATGGGGTCACACACACTAGAAGTATTGACCGATCCGATGGTTGAAATCGTGATTAGGAATCACAAGTAATCAATTTGATTGATAAGAAGTTGAAGAAAGGAACAAAGGGAATTAATTAATTGGACTTGAAACAAGAGTCCTACTTCGGGTAGGATTCCTAGAGTCCTAATTGGATTAGGACTGGAAATCCTAGTTGGAGTAGGACTGGGATTCCTACTTGGAATAGGATTCCTACAATCCTAATGAGATTAGGAATTTTGAATTAAAATTGGATTCCTACTTGGAGTAGGATTCCTAGAAATCCTAATTGGATTAGGACTTCGGATTCAAATAGAGTCCTAATTGGATTAGGACTAAAATTAAATACATCCTAATTGGATTAGGATTCCTTAAGTCTAAATTAATTATTAATCTAATGAATCAACATGACTCCTAATTGGATTAGGATTGAAGAGTTCAATTGAGTCATGGTTCATTCAAGTCCTAATTGGATTAGGACTAGCATAGATTGAACCCAAAATTGGCTAATCCTAATTAGATTAGGATTAAACCATGAGAGAGGCACCTAATCCTCTTTGGAAGAGGATTAGGCTAACCAAGTAAGAGGGGCATCAGCCCCTCTCCAATTGGTTAGGGCGACAAGAAGAGAGAAGGGGCCGGCGCTCCAAAGAAAGAAGGTTGTCAAGGGCTCCTAACTTGTAGGAGCCCTTGATGCTTATAAAAAGGGACCTAGGGCCGGCGCCCTAGGTGTGCTCTCTTCCCCCTCTTGCTGCCGCCACCAGCCCCTCTCCTCTCCTAGTTCAGCCGCAAGCAAGGGAAAAGGATCTCCAAGTGTTGGCGGCCTCCTCCCCTTCCCTTCCTTCATCCAACGCAAGGAACAAAAGAAGGCTGCGTGGGGTTCTTTCTTCTTCCTCATCTTCATCCTTCTTCTTCCTCCTCTCAAGCACAATCAAGGGTTGATTGAAAGAGAGGAGATCAGCCATCAAAAGAAGTCTTTGCAAGGGAGCTAGCACCCCGGGAAGACAAGAAAGATTTGATCGGTCCTCTACTTCGTGTGGATACCCGTAGAGGCCGGACGTTTGAACGGCTTCAAGCGAACCCTCTTCCAAAAACCACGAATTCAGATTTGCGGTGATCATCTACCCGCGCAAGGTGAAGATCTGATCTTCCTATTAGTTTTAAAAGTTTTAATTCTTACCTAATTACGAAAGGTCTCGAAACAACGTTCATGCGATGAACGTCGAACCCGTGCATGCCGATTCCGCTGCCATCTGAAAATTTTTTGAAATATCAGCGGCATGGGCGGGTTCCCAACAGTGGTATCAGAGCCTAGGCTTCGTAGATTAAGGTAAGAATTAAATATCTAAAGGCATATTAGATCTGAAAATTGAATGATCATGCATGCTGAAAAATTCTGCATGCAGATTTTTCAGGGGTGCTGATTTTTTGCATGCTGATTTTTATGTGATAAAAAGATGATTCTAAATGCATTGTTAATGGGATTACAAAGTTTAGAATCATGATTAGCATGATCAGCGACCTATGTCATGATACAATCAGTTAGTTTTCAGATCTGAAAATTATAATTGTTGCATACGGTGATGATCATAGGATTCAACCCCTTTTGGTATCAAATATAATGACCTGCGATGTGATCTGCGATGTCATGTAATTTTTCAGATGCTTGCATGCATCTTATTTGATGTTTTGAGAGGCCTGCGTGCCTCCTAAAAGGAGATGTAATTTATTTTTATTTTTATTTTACATCTGGTTGTATTTCTGTGATGTGATGTACATCAACGATCAAGTTGAAGCAAAGGCATGAGATGAAAGGTGATCTAAGCGGTTGATGACGATGGGATCAACAGTTGATCAAGGATCGAATCAAGGAGGCTTAGAACCAATTCAAGAGTAGAAGACCACTTGATCGATTGATGTGCATGTGCTTGTAATACGACCTAATTAGAATCCATGATCATCACCTATTTAAAGTTTAGCTTTAATTTGATGCTGCGATTATAACTGCCTGTGATGTGCCGTTTGCATGTGATGTGAATGCGAGTCGGGTAGATAGGTTTACATGTGATGTAGCAAACCCAATTGAGACCTAAATCAAAACCTCCTCAATCAAGTCGAGAGTGAACCGACATGAGCAAGTCATATTAGATTAATTGATCTAATTGGTGTCTAGGAAAGCATGAAAGGTGGTTACTTAATTAGGACCTTACTCTCTGAGTAAGGGGAGCCTCCCACCTGCTTACCTGGCCAATTGTTCGATTACCTCTTATGAAGGGCTCAAGTTGCAAACACTAAGACCTGATTAACCAATATTAAGTCAATAGGTCTTCCACTGTAGTAGAGCTGCTAAGGCCTTTCTGATGTTGATTTGTCTCGGCTGGACACAGTGGTCAAGTTGCATCGGGGGGCTGGACCTCTCTATAGACATGAGATGTTGTAGGGTAAAGGTGGGGTTGGGCACCAATAACTGTTGGGTGAGGACCCAATGACGACTTTATTCCTACGGTTATACGGTGGGTCTGACTTAACTAAGTGATGGGGCCAATAACTGTTAGGTGAGGTCTTCATGGCTTAGAGACCAAGTTACACTGCAACATGCTTGAGAAGCATTGTACAAGAGTTGTACACTCATCCATCTATGTGTCACCAATAACTGTTAGGTGAGGTAGCATGTAAATTGGTGGGACCGCAGTACCCACTAGAAACCCTAGTCGTGTGGGATTTCCGTTTTCCTACCAGGGGAGTGTGAGGGATTCGAGAAAATAGTGGGAGTTACATTTGTTCTAAAAGACCTTAGAACAGATTAGGATCAAGTACAAAAGTCTAACTAGAATCTTTACTCTCTGCAGACACAATGTCGGCTTCAAACCCTCTGACCCGTATTCTTGAGACCAACCGACTGACCGAAACCAATTACAAAGACTGGCTTAGAAATCTCAAAATAGTTTTGGATTGTGAGAAGATAGGCTACATACTCGATTCAGATATCCCCACACTACCAGCACGTCCTACTGATGTTCAGCGTGAAATGCATAAAAAGTGGTTGGATGATGACATTAGAGTAAAATGCTATATGATGGCATCCATGTCTAATGAACTCCAATGCCAGCATGAAAATATAAAGACTGCTAGGGACATACTGGCACACCTGCAAGAGTTGTATGGTGAGCAGAGTCGCACAGCTCGTTTTGAAGTGTCCAAGAGGCTCTTCAAAGCGAAGATGCGCGAGGGGCAGTCTGTCCATGATCACGGTCTGACCATGATCAAGGACCTAGAGGAGCTTGAGAAGCTCGGTATGGACATGCACAAGGAATTACAAGTGGATTTGATCCTACAGTCACTTCCTGATTCATTTGGTCAGTTTATAGTAAACTACCACATGAATAAGATTGAATGCACTAAGACTGAACTAATCAACATGTTGGTAACTGCTGAGGGAGCCTTGAAAGGTTCAAGGGGCAATGTCCTTGCTGCTGAGTTGACTTCTGGTTCCAAGAGAAAGTCTGCTTGGAAGAAAAAGAAGCCTGCTAAGAAGCAGAAGAAAGACAAGAAGCCAAAGAAGGAAGTTCAAAAGAAAAAGGCTAACGACAAAGAAAAATGTTTCCACTGCAATGTCGAAGGCCACTGGAAGAGAAACTGTCCTTCATACCTCGAGAGCCTGAAGAACAAGAAAGGTGACACACCTTCAGAAGATATAGACTTGCTCATAATTGAAACTAATCTAACGGTTTCTTCTACTTCTAGTTGGGTTATAGATTCTGGTTCTAGTGCTCATTTGTGCACTACCATGCAGGGTCTAAAGGAAAGTAGAAGGCTGGTGGAAGGTGCGGTAACCCTTCGGGTTGGCAACAGGGCAAAAGTTGCTGCTATGGCTGTGGGCACCTACCATCTGCGACTACCGTCTGGATCTAGTTTAATACTTAGAGACTGCTATTATGTACCTGTTGCTAGCAGAAATTTGATTTCTGTTTCATGTCTAGCACAGGAAGGTCATGTTTTTACATTTGACAAAGACTGCTGTTCTATTTATTTGAGAAATAAAATAGTCGCACGTGGTTTCATGATTGACAGTCTCTATCATTTACATATGGATGTATCTGTGAATGTTACCGAGCAAGATGTGAGTGCCAAAGGATCCAAAAGATCCAGAGATGAGATAAACCAAAGATATTTGTGGCACCTCAGACTTGGCCATATTGGAGAGGATAGGATGAACAAAATGGATAAAGATGGGCTTCTCGGCGCATTGACTTCCGAGTCATATCCAGTTTGCGAGTCCTGTCTTCAAGAAAAAATGGCTAGACTGCCCTTTGTAGGACATGGGGAGAGGACCACTGAAATACTTACCTTAATACATACAGATGTATGTGGCCCATTCGATGTGCTAGCCAGGGGACGTTATTCTTACTTCATTACCTTTACCGATGATTATTCACGGTATGGGTATGTGTATCTTATGAGACACAAGTCTGACTCTTTTGAAAAGTTCAAAGAGTTCAAGAATGAAGTAGAAAAACAAACTGGAAAACCTCTTAAGGCTCTTCGATCAGATCGATGAGGAGAATACCTTAGTGGGGAATTCCGGGACTATCTCAAAAAAAACGGCATAGTCTCACAATGGACACCTCCGGGGTACACCTCAACTCAACGGAGTGTCCGAGAGGAGGAATCGGACCCTATTGGATATGGTCAGGTCCATGATGAGCTTCACTGATTTACCTATGTTCCTTTGGGGAGATGCCTTACTCACAGCGATTTATTTATTGAATAGAGTTCCCTCTAAATCCGTTCCTACCACACCGTATGAGATATGGCATGGTAAGAAACCAAGTCTGGGTCATCTCAAGATTTGGGGATGTCCGGCCCACGTCAAGCGACTACAGGCGGAAAAGTTAGAGGCTAGGACCATAAGTGCTCGTTTTATAGGATATCCTAAAGAGTCATTAGGATACAATTTCTACATCTCAGAGGATCACAATGTGTTTGTGAGCCGTCATGCCATCTTCTTGGAAAATCAGTTTATCCTTGATAGAGGCAGTGGGAGGAAAATTGAGCTTGAAGAGAAAGTCTCTGAAAAGCAACGAGTTATGGATCCTATTGAACCCATTCATAAAGAGCCAGTACACGATGTCCCTCAACCACCTCGTAGATCTAGTAGGGTCTCCCATCCTCCCGATAGATACTTAGGTATACTAGAAGAGGATACCGAGGAAATGTTCCTAGTGGGAGATAGGGATCACATACAGGATCCCAAAACCTACAACGAGGCGATATCTGATATCGATTCCGAGAAATGGCTGGAAGCTATGAAGTCAGAGTTAGACTCCATGCATTCCAACCAAGTCTGGACCTTAGTAGACCCACCAGAAGGTATTGTACCTATTGGATGCAAATGGATCTACAAAAGGAAGATAGGTTCGGATGGAGAGGTAGAGACCTATAAGGCAAGGCTTGTGGCGAAAGGGTATAGTCAGCGCGAAGGCATTGACTATCAGGAGACCTTTTCACCTGTAGCCATGCTAAAATCCATCCGAACATTGCTTGCCATTGCAGCATTTCATGATTATGAAATCTGGCAGATGGATGTGAAAACTGCTTTCCTGAATGGATATCTTGATGAAGATATCTATATGGAACAGCCTTTGGGTTTCACTTCCAGTGATGGAGATCACAAGGTCTGCAAGCTGCAAAGGTCCATCTATGGACTAAAGCAAGCATCTCGGAGTTGGAACACTCGTTTCGATGACGCAATCAAAACGTTTGATTTCATCAAAAACGAAGAGGAACCATGTATTTTCAAAAAGGTTAGTGGGAGTGCTGTCGTTTTTCTCGTACTGTACGTAGATGACATTCTCCTGATTGGGAATGATATTCCCATGCTAACCTCGGTCAAGGTCTGGTTGTCAAAAAGAATTCTCCATGAAAGACCTTGGGGAAGCATCCTATATTTTGGGAATAAAGGTCTATAGAGATAGATCTAAAAGGATGCTTGGCCTTTCACAGAAGATGTACATAGAGGAGGTGCTGAAGAGGTTCAGCATGGAAAACTCCAAGAGGGGTCTCTTACCCCTAAGACATGGAATTCATCTCTCCAAGAAGATGTGCCCCAACACATCTGAAGAGATTCAACACATGAGCAAGATTCTCTATGCATCGGCAATAGGAAGCCTCATGTATGCCATGCTGTGTGCACAACCTGATATAGCTCTTGCTGTGAGTGTCACAAGCAGATATCAGTCGGATCCAGGCAAGAAGCACTGGATAGCTGTGAAGAACAGTCTTAAGTACTTGAGAAGAACTAAGGACATGTTCTTGGTCTTTGGGAGAAGATCAGAGTTGAAGGTAGAAAGATGCACACATATTGATGATAGAAAGTCTACATCAGAATATGTGTAATTGTGGTTCAGTAAATTGGAAGAGTTCCAAACAACCGATCATTATAGATTCTACCTTAGAAGCTGAATGTTAAGCCGTATCTAAGGGTGCAGTGGAAACCTTCTGATTAAAAGTTAATTGCAGAGTTAGGTGTAATGTCATTAGATGCCATAACACTTTACTGCGATAACATTGGCACCATAGCACTAGCTATGGAGCCATGGTCTCATCAGAAGTCCAAGCACATAGAGCGGCGCTTCCATTTCATACGCGACTATGATGTAGAGGTGCAGAGAGTAGACTCCGCGGATAACGTGGCAGACCCGTTCACTAAGCAGCTGAGTCAGCAAAAGACTGAAGCCCACCTTGAGAAGATGGGCCTAAGATATATGACCAATTGGCTTTAGTGCAAGTGGGAGATTGTTAGATGTATGCCCTAGAAGCCAATTTGGCTGACACATTGTTGATTCTAGGAACATAATTTTGTACTTGACTGTTTATTATTGAATAAATAAAAGGCATCTTTTCATTCATATTATTTATGTGTCTATGAATCGTCCAAGGAATTAATAAGATGATGATACATATTCTCAAGAGTTGAGAATTTGAGCCATGTATCATTGGTGATTAATTTCTAAATGCTCCTGATCAAAGGATCATCACGAGGACGGTGATCGATCCGATCAGTGCACAGATCACTCTCCTTCTGGATGGACGAGACTTGAGTCCACAGTGTAGGAACACTGAAGTGATAGTGCAGGTGCTTGTTAGAGAACAAGGGTACTGAGCGTGACCAAGACAAGAAGTCACTTGGATGTCTATCCACTCGTCAGTGACTTGCTTGATGTTGCAGTAGTGTGACTGGTCCTTTGACCTGCGGTGCTTCGGCTACTCACAGTGAGGTTATTGTAGTTTGACTGCACACATACATGGTCTCTAGCCATATGGGTCCATGCAGTGTAGATTGGCTGCAGTAGGTTCACTGTAGGAGTAGGATATGTACCTATAAGGAATCTATCGACCTTGATAGAAGAGGAGTGATCCTATGTGATTTGTTAGACTGAGTTCTAAGACCTTGGCCAGGGCAGTAATATAAAGTTGAAAAAGAGTTTTCCACTATCGAACTCAAGTCGAAAAAATCTTGACATATGACAGACGATGGGGTTTGACGAGTTGTCCATGACCTCCGTCCTGTAGGGATCCACGATAGTAGGACTGTATCACACGTTAACTGCACCTAGAGGTTCATCATTCCATTCTGCTGGGTAGCCACTACATGCTGCTAGGTGTCACTGGTGGATGGTGGGACTTATAGGGATTATCTTGATGATCGATAAACCCTAATGAGTTGAGTTGGAATCGTTCCAACCCATTGAAAGGAGTTTTCAATGATATTGAGATAGAGATCACAATATATCTCACTACCAGTCAGAATAGAACCTATGGGGTCACACACACTAGAAGTATTGACCGATCCGATGGTTGAAATCGTGATTAGGAATCACAAGTAATCAATTTGATTGATAAGAAGTTGAAGAAAGGAACAAAGAGAATTAATTAATTGGACTTGAAACAAGAGTCCTACTTCGGGTAGGATTCCTAGAGTCCTAATTGGATTAGGACTGGGAATCCTAGTTGGAGTAGGACTGGGATTCCTACTTGGAATAGGATTCCTACAATCCTAATGAGATTAGGAATTTTGAATTAAAATTGGATTCCTACTTGGAGTAGGATTCCTAGAAATCCTAATTGGATTAGGACTTCGGATTCAAATAGAGTCCTAATTGGATTAGGACTAAAATTAAATACATCCTAATTGGATTAGGATTCCTTAAGTCTAAATTAATTATTAATCTAATGAATCAACATGACTCCTAATTGGATTAGGATTGAAGAGTTCAATTGAGTCATGGTTCATTCAAGTCCTAATTGGATTAGGACTAGCATAGATTGAACCCAAAATTGGCTAATCCTAATTAGATTAGGATTAAACCATGAGAGAGGCA
Organism: Phoenix dactylifera; assembly: GCF_009389715.1. Lineage (NCBI taxonomy): Eukaryota > Viridiplantae > Streptophyta > Magnoliopsida > Arecales > Arecaceae > Phoenix > Phoenix dactylifera. The sequence continues at coordinate 50,856 of NW_024069105.1, forward strand.
CCTAATCCTCTTTGGAAGAGGATTAGGCTAACCAAGTAAGAGGGGCATCAGCCCCTCTCCAATTGGTTAGGGCGACAAGAAGAGAGAAGGGGCCGGCGCTCCAAAGAAAGAAGGTTGTCAAGGGCTCCTAATGATGCTTATAAAAAGGGACCTAGGGCCGGCGCCCTAGGTGTGCTCTCTTCCCCCTCTTGCTGCCGCCACCAGCCCCTCTCCTCTCTTAGTTCAGCCGCAAGCAAGGGAAAAGGATCTCCAAGTGTTGGCGGCCTCCTCCCCTTCCCTTCCTTCATCCAACGCAAGGAACAAAAGAAGGCTGCGTGGGGTTCTTTCTTCTTCCTCATCTTCATCCTTCTTCTTCCTCCTCTCAAGCACAATCAAGGGTTGATTGAAAGAGAGGAGATCAGCCATCAAAAGAAGTCTTTGCAAGGGAGCTAGCACCCCGGGAAGACAAGAAAGATTTGATCGGTCCTCTACTTCGTGTGGATACCCGTAGAGGCCGGACGTTTGAACGGCTTCAAGCGAACCCTCTTCCAAAAACCACGAATTCAGATTTGCGGTGATCATCTACCCGCGCAAGGTGAAGATCTGATCTTCCTATTAGTTTTAAAAGTTTTAATTCTTACCTAATTACGAAAGGTCTCGAAACAACGTTCATGCGATGAACGTCGAACCCGTGCATGCCGATTCCGCTGCCATCTGAAAAATTTTTGAAAAATCAGCGGCATGGGCGGGTTCCCAACAGGCTCCACTTGGGGTCGGCTCAAGGAAGCTTGGGGTCGGCCCTCTCAGTCAATTCCAGAAAGCTGTTTTTGCAGTGGCTGAAGCTGGGGTCGGCTCATGCAAATTTGGGGTCAGCTCCTCTTGGGGTCGGCTCAAAGAAACTTGGGGTCGGCCCTAATTACTGTTCATCTGTGCCATATGTGTCTGGACGTACCAGAACATGTCAAAACGTGCCAGGGTCAACTCCATCTCTTCTGGGGTCGACTCCTACTCTGTGCCAAGTGTTCCAAAGGCGTGCCACTTCGTTCCAAGGCATGCCAAATGTATCAGGGTCGACTCCAAACTAATTGGGATCGACTCTAATCATGATTGTCTGCATCTTAGAGTTAGACTAGCATATAGGATCAATAAAATATATTCCAAGTAAATTAGAATGTATGGCACATTAGAGTTTCATACCCTTAATAATAAAATTACAGTTTTGCCCTTTAGAGTATACTCTACTTGAAACTTTGCCGAAATGAATTTAAAAGCTTTCTATCATTCTCTACTACAAATTTTATCTCGTTGTTAATCTTTGAGAGTTTTTTTGACCACATTTTCCTAATGTATCATGAATGTATCGAGGGTGTGCCATTCCTTAATGATGTATCGAGTTAATTTGCATTTCTAATTTGATATGGCCTCGATGGTTGTGTTAATCATCAAAATAACATTATCATCCTCATCATCCTTCTTCTTCTTGAAGAACAATCAATAGCTGATTGCTTCAAGAGAGAAAATTCATTGCAGCACCTCCTCACGAGCTAGTACTCCCGTAGACGTCGATCTTCCTGAAGCTTCGCATGGACGATCTATAGATGCCGGACGTGTGTGTGGCTGCGGAGCATGATCAAGAAGTCATCAAAGGCTTCAGCAAATCAGGTATGAGATATGATCTCTTTAGATATTAAGATTAGATCTTAACATGATGCTGAAATTTCAGGATTATATGCTAGACATATAATCATAGACTCATGTTTTAAATAAATGTTCATGATTCTGGATTTATTTTATGGTTGAGATCAGATCTCATGCATGCGTTGAAATTAAAGTGCTTAATTTTAATTGCTTCTGCTAAAAATTTTAAAAAATCATGCATGCTACCCACAAAGGAACCCAACACTTACTTCTACCGAGGACCGATTAAATACAGCAATTGCTAACCTACTTCACGATCTACGAGTTAAGGTGCAGAGTATCCCAATCAAAACCTTCTTGCACAGATGACTCTCCTCCTGCAGCATCAAACTCAATTATCAAAAGAAAATCATATAGTGACTAAAAACTTGGACTAAGGGTCCATCACTAGGTCCCTCAAATCCTTTTTACTAGTGACCCGGATCAACTAGATAGATAGGAAGGAACAATGATATTGAAAAGTGGAAGGAAAGAAAGAGAGACAGAGAGAGAGGAGAGAGAATAAAAGAAGGAAGGGAAGAAAGGAAAGAAGAGAGAAACCTCTCTTCTCTCTTCATGAACAGGGGGTTCATCTCCCTGTTCCCCTTTGGTCAGCACCAGGGGCAGCCCTAGTGGCCTATACCTGACGATGGCAGCCACGACCGACCTTCAACCACAACATTGCCGGCAACGGCGGTCGGTCGACGAAGGAAAGAAGAAAGGAAGGAGATCACAAAGAAACTCTCAGATCTACACCCAACTCGGGCTGTATCATGGCCGATTCCCCTAACAAATGGTCATACAATCCCGAGGTCCCGAAAGGTCGTGAAACTCAGCCAAATCTAGTGGCCGGTGGCAGTGAACCTGATAAAATAGGGCCAAGACAGGGCACCTTGTCTTGGATGGCATTCTGGTGATTTGCCGGAACAAATCATGGCAGTGGTAGCTACATATCTAGGAAATGTAGGAGAGAGGTGGACGATACTTACCTTGGTCTGGCAAGGCGATCCGGTAGCTCTTGCCGGTGAAGAATCAAGAAAGGAACTTGGAGAGGAAGAGCTTGGGATCGGCACCTTCCTTTGAGAGATTTGTGATGGGGTTCAACAGAGGAGAAGGAGGGCCTTAAATAGATGAAATTCCTAATCTTATCCGGTGTTTGGATCGTCTTAGGACTCTCAGAGTCTGAAGATATCGGGAATCCTCTTCTCCACCCCATCACGTGCAGCAGACACGCTTGAATGTTGATGAGTGTGGCCTCTTTACGCCGGCCCACTAGTCCAAAGAATCTGGGCTATTACATATATAAAACTATCTTATCACTGAAAACTTCTAATTGAATATTTGTCAGCAAGGCTCATGCGATGTAGATACTGAATCGTATTCCTAAATTCTGATGAAGAGTAGGTAGCATGGAAAACTCACTCTCTTGCTGTCCTTTTCATGTCAAACAAGTACAGGGGAACATCAAGAGTTAGGTTACGACCACGTCATGGCCTCATCTTTGCTCATTGGACTTCCCGGTTGCTGCTTCTGTCAGCTGCAGTCCCTCCAAAAGATGTTGCTCTCCTGCCATCAATATCAGAAAGCGGGGCAGGTTGCTAGACCACAAACTTAAATGGAGGAAATGCTGAAAATTGAATGAATTTTGAAAATGTGTATACAAACATCCACAATCAATTGTTTCTTGTATGGATTCTCCAGCTCCTGTGCATCAAGCAATGTCAGTGGACATTTAATGATCCTTCAAATTGTATATAAAATCAAACTTAGTTTTACTAACAAAATTCTGACTAATGCATGTATATTAACTTTATGATAATCTAAGAAACCTACCTTGTAACAAGGATGGATTTCAAGCTATACCACCGTAATACAAGCAGCGTATCATCATTCATCCGTCTGTAGTACTAGGCCACTTAATTCATTCATGAGTCTGTAGTACTAGGCTACTTAATTTGGGTGGCCCAAAGAAAAGTTAACTTAAGCTTAGGGGTGTATATGAGCTGAGCTTGAGCGATATTTGGTCCAATCAAGCTTGGTTTGAATTAATTTTGAGATTGAAAATTGAGATTAAGCTAGATTTGTGGCCATTATTTTGAGCTGAATTGAGCTTAATTTTGAATTGAGCTGAGCACAAGCCTAATTTATTAGCTTGAGATTCTAAATTGAGCTAGAAATCAGTTCAGGCTTAAACAAAACTAGATTCAAGCTTGAATTAAAACTTGATTCAAGTTTGGTTCAAATTTGAATTAACATTCAATGAATTTAAAAATTAAATAAAACGATCTGTCAAGCCTATACATATATACAAACATGCACAAATACTTTCAAGCCTAATCAAGACGAGTATGTTCGAGCCAGGTCTATTTTTGGCCCAGCTTAAAATTAATTTCCAGCCTAAATTGCTGGTCCAAGCTTAATCCTTTTAGCTTCGAATTGAACCTGATCCATGCCATTTTTTCTGCATCGAGCTTGAGCCGAGCTCAAGCTGTTCAGATGGTTTAACACCCCTACCTAGGTTGCTCATCACAACTTGGTCCGGAGACATTGAGCAAACTTGCTGGAATATATCTAGAGTCTATAACAAAATGACTAAAATGCAGAAAATTGTTCATGTAGGTTGGATACCTTTGAACGTCTCCAATTTTTTGCAGGCATGAAAAGACAGAATATCATATAATTTTCAGATGCTCCTTTGCCAAACAAATTATTGCATCATAGTAACCATCGAAGTGGAAGCCTAGAAGAGAACTTATGCATCCTAACAAATGACACATCATTTTTTCATTGCTTATGGCTGCTTAATCTGCATGATTTCTTGTCTTTAGCTTTTTTTCAGGAATAGACTCATGACATATGACAGCTAAAATCTACACTTTTCACAGTTCTCGCATGATAAAGAAGCAGCATTTTATTTGGTTTCATCATGCCTCATAATTTCAAACAAAGTTTATTTTTGGCACCACATCGTTAAAAATGCAGTGACTTCATTCACAATCCAGTCTTAGTTACCAAGAAGTATACCATAATATGAAAACCTTGGAAATGCCGATCAATAAACAAATAAATCAATAAATAAATATATATAATACTTCGGAATATATGAAGGAAAATGTCAATATCTGGTGCAGTACACAGAAAAGCAGATGCAGTTGCATGGGAATCTCCTACCGAAAACTCTATAAATCCTTGTCATGAAAGGCAGATGAAATTCCCATATTCCATGGCAATTTCGTGGCAACAAAGGAGTTGTGGTCTAACCCTTTTATGGCCAGTTTGCATCTTGGCCCTCACTCTGGGCACAGGAGCCTACAGATCTAGTACCTCATCAGAAAGTAAGTCTTTAATCCAATTTATACAAGCAGCCGATCCCGAAAATATTCTCGATCTAAATTGGAATGGGCATATACCTGATCACTGCTCTGGTATGTGGATGGGTATAAAATGTGATGTACTCTCGCTCCATGTAACAGAGATCAGGCTCGAGAATATGAATATCAGTGGGAGAATTGATGCAGATTCTCTCTGCAAGCTTCCATCCCTACAATTTCTTAGCTTGGCAATCAACCATATCACTGGTGATATTCCAGAGTCAATGTCAAACTGTCTTGGTCTTACTTATTTGAATCTAAGCAGTAATATGCTGAATGGAAAAGTACCTGCATCTATGGAAAGCTTGAAGAACCTCAGAAGCTTTGACATCTCAAACAATAATTTAACAGGATACATTCCTCATTTCAAACAGGAAATTGAGCTTGTTTACCACAATACCATGATATCAGGCATGTCTGTTAATGAAACTGACCCTGCGATAAAGGCCTCTGATGATAAAATCCGTGACAATGTAAATCAGCCAAAGGCGCCTACACTAGCATGGTCCATCACAATTCTCACTTTAGTTCTCTTGATCACCTTCTTTTCACTGTTCATATTTTTCACTGACAAGAAAAATCCTAAAGTTGCTGAAGTGAAGGAGAGCAAGAAATGCGTTCACGAGTCTTCTGCAAGAAATTATACCACTGGGACTGAAGATGATATAGAGAAAGGAGGGAAAGTTCAAGACCTTGTATTCTTTGGTGAAAGACAGGAAAAATTCACCATGGACGATCTCCTCACGTCAGCAGCTGATCTCCAGGGCCGGAACATCTATAGCAGTCTCTACAAGATTAGGCTAAAAAACAGTTCCATTTTTGTTGTCAAGAGGTTGAAGAATTTGCATGTCTCAGGAGATGATTTCAAACAAAAAGTCATGCGGATAGGGAACTTGAAGCACCCTAATCTCCTGCCACTTGTGGCTTGCCATTCCTCAGACCATGACAAGCTTTTAATTTACCGATATCAAAACAGTGGAAGTCTCTCATCCCTTTTCTCAAGTAAGACTTTGTAATGTATACTGCATCTCTGTTATTTTGTTAGCTATTCAGCTAAATAATTATAGTTTTGGTCTTGCAGGCTACGTAGAACGTAAGGTGGACATCCCATGGAAAAAGAGACTATCTATCATGAGTGGGATTGCAAGGGGATTAGACTACATAGCCAGAGAGTTGGATGAAGACTGTGCCCCTCATGGGAATCTAAAACCTTCCAATGTTTTACTTGGTGAGACTGAAGAACCACTGATAAGTGAGTTTGGAATCTTGAATCTTTTATATGGAAAGAGGGCACTACTGTATTCATCATACGGGTATAGAGCTCCAGAGAAAGAGTTGACAAAGAAAGCTGATGTATTTAGTTTTGGTGTCATACTACTTGAATTACTAACCGGGAAAATAGTAGAGAAGAGTGGCATTAACCTTCCGGGATGGGTGAAGTCCATGGTGAGGGAAGAATGGACTGCAGAAGTTTTTGATGCAGAGGTCAACAGAGTAGGAAAGCAATGGGCATTTCCATTGCTCAATGTTGCTCTGAAATGTGTATCCTACTTACCAGAGCACCGGCCGGATATATCAGAGGTCTTGGAAAAGATTGAACATGTGGTTAATTCAGAGGAAGATCATTCAATTTCATCCCCGTCTTCTGTAGAATCCGACCAACAAGATCACATGGTTGTACCCAAGACAAGTGAAACTCCAGGAAATTGATTAATATCAGCAGCATGCTAGTTTTGGATCTTTTTGATAACATTAACTTCATAAGTGGCTTTTCTCCTTTTCCTGTTAGCTGTTTGGCTTGGAGTAGCCGAATGTAATTTATTCAAGGTAGACGACTATTAGCATCTTCAATCTGTTCAATCTGTGATATGTGCCTGCAAGTTTTAGTCATCAATGATTTTTTCAGGTGGATGGTGAGCAACAATTTTCTTTGATGCCAAACTCTAACATCATCATAATTCATTGACAGTACCCACCCCCATCACCAACATAATTGATAAAAGCTTGTTTCTTGAATAATATTAGACTATAACTTCCAGATCTCCCTCTCCTTAACTGCTCCAATCTCCTCTCTTAGTATGCTAATTTTATATATATGATACGGTCCTTGATCCTGATCTATATATATCAAGCAAAAACTTCAGAACTTTTTATGTTCCAAAACTTGAACCTAATTAACATCCCAATATGGCAGTTATTTGTGAAATGGCTCGACTGTAGCCCTTTCTTCGTCCGAAAAAGGAGGGAAGAAGAAGAAGCAACCTTGGTTACCAGCATCAAGGTATTGTTCGAAATATCCTTGATTCAAGGTTCTTGTTTCTCTTCTGTATTTTTATTTCTTATAAAAAATTGGCTTGCACAAAAAAAATAACCTTATGAACCATTTCTCACACAATCCTTTGAATTGTCGAGTATATTTTACATGCTGGATGTGTTTTCATCCTTTCATTGCTTGATCAAATGCCTTACCTATCTTTGGCTTGCACAAAAAAAATAACCTTATGAACCATTTCTCACACAATCCTTTGAATTGTCGAGTATATTTTACATGCTGGATGTGTTTTCATCCTTTCATTGCTTGATCAAATGCCTTACCTATCAGAAACATAACCTGCTTCAGCCAAAGCACAACACAGAGAATTGATCATCTCATATATCATCTCACTTTGTTCATGAGATTTATCTCCAACAAGGAATGTGTGCACCTCTCCTTGTATTTCAATCAAGCTCCAAGCGGGCTCCTTTTTTATTCCTAAAGATCTTATCATTCCACGAACACCTGCGACATTCTCCCACATCTCATACACTGCAAAAGTATTTGATAGAACAATATACTTGCCTGCATTTTCTGGCTGCATTTTGAAAAATCTTTTTGCTGCAAGCTTCCCCAGCTCTACATCTCCATGAATTCTAGAAGCACCAAGCAAAGCTCCCCAGATTACTGAATGTTCCTCACCAGATAACTTCCTAACAAATTCATAAGCCTCATCTAACCGCCCTGCTCGCCCCAACATATCTACAATTGCCGCGTAGTGTTCTCCTCTTGGCCTAATCCCAAAATCTGTTCTCATGGAAGAAAGATACTTCCATCCTTCATTGACAAGGCCTCCATGGCCACAAGCAGAGAGAACTGCAAGGAAGGTTACATGATTTGGCCGAAAACCATCTTCTATCATCTGGCGGAATAGCTCAAGGACATCGACAACTTGCCCATGCTGGCCGTATCCTGATATAAGAGCTGTCCATGTAACAACATTCCTCTCGGACGAACTCTTGAAAACCATAAAACCATCACTCAAACTGCTGCATTTGAAGTACATATCCACGAGCGCGCTGTTGACAACAACATTAGCCTTCATCTGGGTCTTGATCATAGCACAGTGCGCCCGCTTCCCATGCTCCAATAATGCGAGCCTGGCACAAGCTCGGAACACCGACGCGAATGTGAACTGATCCGGCTCCAGACCAGCCGATCGCATGGAATAATACAGATTCAGACCCTCTTGCTCTAGACCATTCTGCACGTACCCTGAGATCATCGCATTCCATGAAACCAAGTCTCTATGAGGAATTCTATCGAATATCTGGTGTGCGGTCTCCAGGTATCCATTCTTGGCATAGAATATGACTAATTTTGTCCTGAGATATTCAAGCGGCACAAACCCAGTGGTTATCATCTGTGCATGGATTCTTCTGCCGACCTTTGCTTCCTTCCGGTTTATGGCTTCCTGCAGTAGAAGAGCATAGGTCTGAGGATCCGCGCTCGATCCTTTACGGCACAAGAGATCGACCGCCTCCAACAATCTTCCAGAGAAGCAGAGGCCCTTCAACGTCTTGTCCAGACTCAAAAGGCTTTGCCGGGCTCGAGGGCTAAGGGGAAAATATCTTATCGAGGTTGAGTGCATCGTGCTTACCGTTATGGCTGAATATATCCGAAAATTTTTTGGATATCAGCCTTGAACAGAGTGGCGGAAAAATTAACAAAGTAAAAGATAAAACGTGTGAAGGTTCAATGCGGGTATCCTGGGAGCCCCTAGCGCTCAGGTACATGATGATACCGATGGTATTCTGGAAGCTCCCATCTCCTAGTTTTCTCAAGATGAATTTTGATAGTAGTGTCTCAGAGAGCGGCAACAGATGTAGAGTGGGTTTTGTGATTAGAGACTAGGACTCCAGGATGATTGCTGTCGGCGGTCAGCGCATTTTTAATAAGTCAATCCCAGTGGTGGAGTTGTATGCGGTATGGGAGGGCCTTGTCCATACTAGAGTGCATCTGGGCGCGAGGCGGATCTTTCTTGAGGGTGATTCGGCTATAGTGATCGATTGGATTCAGAGCGGGCGAGTTAGGACAGATTCGCATCCTCTGATCCATAACATTTGTCGTCTGCTGTAGGAGTGCGATTTTTTCAGTGCCATGCATGTTTTTTGGGAGGTGAACAGTGCGGCGGTGTTACACAGTAGATACAGCCCAAGAGGGAGGGGTAAATTGGGTCTTTTAAAAACTTTTCAACTTTCTCCTAAACTTTTTAATTAATTAAGCTAAGTTGTATGGATGCACAGTGAATTTTAAACTTAGCAACAGTTTGATTCTAATCTGACCAAGATTAAAACTATTAAGCAGCGGACTCAATAAACAATTAGTCTAAGTTTTCCGATACAAATGAATCTTAATGCAGTTTGTTGCCCAAAGGTGTAGCCCAAGAGGGGGGATGAATTAGGTCTCTTAAAAATTAATGAAATGAAATGAATGACTCACCGAAAACTTTTGATAACTCGGAGATCTAGCAGCGGAATTAAAGTAGCACAAATAAAGCAGTAAATAAGATGAGGAAAATAGTTAGAAACATGCGGTGGAAGAAGAGAGATGAGCCACACACAAACATAAGGATTTATAGTGGTTCGGTGCACTCCCAGCATCTACATTCACTCTCCAAGCCAAGTTTGAGATTTCACTATGTGGAGTGATTGATTATAACCCTATTTGATTTTGATGAGCACAAAGCCATTGAGTATATTTTATGTTATACTAATGAATTCATTCCAGTATATAAGGCAAAATTTGTTAGAATCCTCTTTTGAGTGCATGTGAAAATCAGCTTAAGTCAAAGGCTGAAACTCGAGTCGACTTCGGAAGATTTCGAGTCGACTCCAAGTGTTTCAGACGTTCTGGCACAGGCTCGAGTCGACTCCGGCACACTACGAGTTGACTCCGACTGAGAACAGACAGAAGGACAGAAAGATGAATCTCAGACCCTGTCACCGAGTCGACTCCCGAAGAATTCGAGTCGACTCCGATGCTTGCCGAGTCGACCTCCGATAGTTCCGAGTCGGCTCCAAAGAGTAACAGACAGAAAGACAGAGAAGTTGTTTTGGACTCTGAGAGCCGAGTCGACTCTAGAAGAACTCGAGTCGACTCCAACGGTTGGCGAGTCGACTCCTAAAGAAGCAAGAGTCGACTCTCAGAGGAATGTAAGACTAAAAGTCAGAGAGCCAACTTCGGTGTCTGAGAGCCGAGTCGACTCCAGCAAAGTCCGAGTTGACTCCGAGGCAGTTCAACTCCAAAGACAGAAGACCAGTTTTTCAGGCTCTGAGAGCCGAGTCGACTCCAAGAGAATCCGAGTCGACTCGAGGAAGTAAACCCGAAAGAAAGATCTTTGGATTCCTGAACAACGAGTCGTCTCTAGAAGGGAGAGTCATCTCCGGATATTGGCGAGTCGACTCCAGGTTTGGCCGAGTCGACTCCAGAACGGGACAGCACTTAATTTCAAATTTTGAACAGTGGGCGAGTCGTCTCCAGTAAAGTATGAGTCGACTCCAGCAACAGCCGAGTCAACTCCGATCCCAACGGACACTGTGTCAGGATTTGCAGATTGTGCAGAACAGCTCTAAAAGTGTATCTAACGGCTAGTTTTCGATGGGAATTGCTTAAATAGCCAGAGTGAACAGTAATAGACAAGAAGTGAGACACTCCATTCAAAGCAAAAGAGATTTCCACCTACCAAAGCTTCTCAAGAGTAAATACAAGTGAAAGAAGGAAGAAGTGCATTAAAAGTCTATCCTCCAAACGTCTTCCTCGCATTCAAGGCTCCCCTTCTGACACCAAATCTTCAGCACACTCAAGAGGAGTTGCAGAGTTTGAGAAGCCTCCTTCTTCACATTCAAAAATCTGTTTGAGGGCTTCTAACTCTTCTTTATTCATATTGTTTATATTTGCTTTTCAAGAAGCTATCCTTGTACTCTTTTCAAATTGCTTCTCTTACTTGATTCAATCAGGGGATTGAATCAAGGGTGTTAAGATTGGTTGGTGAGCCGAGGGTAAAACCAACGTGTAAGGGTTCGATTATGATCCCGGAAAAACAATCGGGTGGTTCTAGTCGGTGAGCCTGTGAAAACCAACCGAGTTCGTTGTGATCTCGTAAAACAACAAGTTGGGTTGTGAGCTTGTAAAACAACCGGCTGTAATCCGAGGGATTATAGTGAACTCCCAAGTGAAGCTTGGGGAGTGGACGTAGGAGCAAGGGTTAGCTCCGAACCACTATAAAATCTCTTGTGTTTGTGATTGTTTAATTGTCTCTCCCATTCTCTTCATCCACTGCATATAGTAAACTAATTAATCCACTTGCAATAAGGTTTAATTAGTTACTCATTAAGTTTTAATTTGTAATTATTACTTAAAACCCAATTCACCCCCCGCTCTTGGGTTGTCTTCTTGGGCAACAAGTGGTATCAGAGCAGGAACTCTTCTACCAAAAGAGTAAAAGATCAAAATGACAACCCCATTTGGATCTTCTCACATTGAGGGGCAGTCCACCCATAGACCTCCATTCTTCAATGGAACCGACTACTCCTATTGGAAGGCTAGGATGAGGATATTTATCCAAGCTCAAGACTATGAGATTTGGACCACCATACTTAATGGACCATACATCCCATCAATTTTTGTAGAGGGTGTTACTTGAAAGAGTAGATGCCCTACAAGCCAATCGCAATATGTATTGCGAAGGGTTTTCTTTTGATTTTTCAAATTATGTACATGACATTTAAATATGAATAAAGGCATTGTGTTTTATCATATGCTGTTGATTATATTTGCGATAAACCCCTTAGATTAGGGCAATGGTTTTGAGGCTATGATGAGATCATACTAGTGAGACCTAAAATCCTAAAATTCTAATCTTAAATATTCAAAGTCATTGGTACATTGAGTCGGGGATCAATGTTTACCAGAAAGACTGGCACATCTTATGTATGCTCGATGCAGAGGGTGATTGATCTCACAATCACTTGTGTGGAGACACTAATACAAAGATGTGGGTGCTCATTAGAAGAATGAGTTCACTGAATTGACCTATAAAGAGAAATCTTATGAAGTCTTACTTACATGTCAAAAGATGATTCTCTTAGTGGGAGTTGTGCAACTGATCCTATGACCTGAGATCACCATAGTATCTTGTACACATGAACCCATTTTTGGTTTACACTCATTCATGACAATAAGTTGTGTACGAGGTCTTCTGGATATGGTGAATTGTGTACGAAGATTATGAGTAGGTCAACAAGGAATTAATCACTTCTAGTAAGAGAAGATAACATCCTATTTATTCTAATCGTATGATAATTCAGGAAGCCTTTGATCAAAGCAGAATGAAAATTAGAAAGAGTTTCTAATATTTTATTATTTGAATTATCATTAAAAGATTGAGAAAGATATGAATATGAAATTGAGTTTGACATATATTCATACTCATATACATATTTGGGATGTAGTTTGATTAAAGGATTGAATTGCATGGTAACTTGCCACTGAAAGGTATTTTTGGTATTTCCACCAAATTTTATATTTTCGGGTAGACATGACACGTTGCTAGATGTCAATCTTGTCTTATAGGTTTGATCGAATTAAAGAGTTTAATTCGATCACCAATTAGAAATGATTCTAATTGTTAAGTTCGAGTTCGCGCAGTTTGGACTTAAATCGATTAGAAGAGTTCTAATCAACTTGGGTCAACTCGCACTCACACCTATTGCTGACTAAGTATGGAACCCAATGGGTCACACACAAGGAAACTTATCAAGGGTCTAATTGGATTAGATCATGTTTGCAAGATAAACATCCTAGCAGGTGTTGCAAACCCTTAGCTCCTGATTCGAATTGGATTCGAATCTGATTCGAATCTGATTCGAATGGGATTCGAATCTGATTCGAATTGCAAACCCTGATTCGAAACTTATCAAGGGTCTAATTGGATTAGATCATGTTTGCAAGATAAACATCCTAGCAGGTGTTGCAAACCCTTAGCTCCTGATTCGAATTGGATTCGAATCTGATTCGAATCGGATTCGAATGGGATTCGAATCTGATTCGAATTGGATTCGAATCTGATTCTTAATTGATCTAATTTGATTAGATCATGTTCTAATATGGGTTAGCCAAGAGTTGGCACCTAATTGGCTTGGTTTGAGTCTAATTGGATTAGATTTGATAAATCATTCAATCTAGACCGTTAGATCTTGATCTACCGTTGGATGAAGACATAATGGAGAGTTGGTTTAACCCAATTGGATTGGGTTAGAGGATGGCTATCATAATTGACCATTGGATCTTAATCCCACCATTGGATGAAGATATAATGGGTCAAGTGAATGGCGCCTTGCATTGGAGCCCTTGGATCATCATCATGAAAGATCAAGAAGTGAGGCATGATGGACATGTGATTGGCATGTGCTGTTGACTTGGTCAAAATATGGCACCACATGAAAGGACATATCATTTGATACACCTCCTCACTTGATCTGTGCCTCCTCTTATTTGATATGGCCCTTTAGATGATGCCCTTTCATGAAAGGATGTGTAGATGGGATGCAACCCTTGGAGATGCATCCCTACGCCTATTATAAATAGGCTAGCACTCCATGGGTTTCATTCATTCCAACTCCACCGCATTCTCTCTCCCTTATCCCTTCTTTCTTACAAGGCTTTGTCTCTTTCTAGCATTGCTTCTAGGGTGTCCTAATCCAAGACAAGGTGGTCTTCTTTAGGACAAAAGGATTAGAAGTGATTTTAGAAGGTGAAAGAAAAATAGAAAGGAAGGAAAGCAAGCCATTAGAGTTCTTTAGAAGAATTCTGCATTAAGGATCAAAGTCTTTGGAGCTTAAGACTTGAATTAAGTTTTCGTGTGGATCATCGTTGGAGGGCGGACACTTGGACGCCTCGTAGAGATTCTACAAACTTGGATTTAGCGTTAGAGGTATTCTTCTATTCCTATATTTATATTTATATGTTATTTGATTGTTACCATTAAGGTGATCTAGGCTAATAAGAGTTTCATGTTAAGGGACTTTATTAAGAAATTTTTTAAAATCCCTAGCTTCCGCTGCACATTATAACATGCTAAAACCCTACAGTGGTATCAGAGCCACCCTTAATTGGTTCAATCAGGTGATTATGCATGATGTATGATTGTTAAATTACTATGAGATAGTAATGTCATATGTTTAGAGGAATGTTGAATTATATGATCCATATATAATATGATATGTAATAAAATGTCATGATATGAAATTTTCTATGTGAAGATATGCTGAAGCATGTTAATTAATTGCTTATGATTTATACATGCTATGAGATAGCCATGATGCATGATAGTTTATTTTAGACATGTTAAATATATGTTACAATTAAAGAATGTGCTAGAGACTAGTAAGCCCTCAATAAAAATTATATTAAGTCATAGTGTTGAAAAACTTTAGGCTAACCCATTCTAGAACAATTAATCTAATTGGTGTCTAAGAAAAGCACTAATGGTGGTTCTCTAATTAGGACCTTACTCTCTGAGTAAGGGGAGCCTCCCACCTGCTTACCTGGCCAATTGTTTGATTGCCTATTATGGATAAGCTTAATATTGATATAACACTATTGATAGCCTTCCTTCATGCCTCGACATTATGATGTCAAGATCCATGCTAGTTTGTTGTGTTAACACAAGGCTTGCTATGGGGACTGATTTTATATTGTCTTAGTGCATTAAGATGCTTATGGCATATTTTAATATATTGCTTTGTTGTGCAACCACAAGGGCAATATTATTCGAATATGACTATATGGAAATGAAGGGTTTGACTTAACTAAAACATTATTGTTTGTTGTGCTAACACAAGGCAATAAGTGTTTTAAGAGGACAAGATAAAGTTGAGAATTGCATGAGATGCAATTGGAAAGAGTTTCCTACCTTTGAACTCATAAGGGTTTTGTTGTGTAACCACAAGGCTTTTTATGATGAATTAGGATCTCAACCCTACTAAGAAAAATTATATTTTCACGTTTATCATAGGAGAGGGCTATGATATTCGATAAAAATAGTAGGAGACAAATTAGATTAAAGTCCTTATCTAGTTGTAAACATGGTCACCATGATTGGTCTGCTTATGTTAGTTTGTTCTTGCATATGTAGAATTATTAAATGGCTTCTTCACTTTCACTAAGAGCATCTTAGATGCCAACAAGTTGACCGGTCCAACTATGTGGACTGGTTGAGGAATTTAAAGATAGTACTCACTCAGAAGAAAATTTTCTATATACTTGAAACCCCTGATCTTGGAGATCTAGGGGATAATGCTACAGAAGAGGAGGTTGCCACACATAAGATGTGGAAAAATGACAGTTTGACTGTCAAATGTATCATACTTGCCTCTATGAGTAATGAATTACAGAGGGCAACATGAAAGCATGGACACTCAATCCATACTTCTCAATTTAAAAGAGTGTATGGAGAACAAAACAGGACTGCTAGGTATGAGATATCTAAGCAGTTGTTCCATGCTAGAATGAATGAAGGAACTCTAGTGCAAAACCATGTTCTTATGGTTATAGACTTAATCACCAAATTAAGTCAATTAGGTTTTGCTATGGATAGTGAGCTCAGTCAGGATTTGATCCTGCAATCACTGCCTGATTCATTCTCTCAGTTTGTTGGGAACTTTCACATGAACAAGCTGAACACCTCCTTGCCCGAGCTGTTAAATATGCTCAAAACAGCTGAAGGCCATATTAAGAAGGATAAAGGCTCCACTCCTTCTTATAGATAGCACCTCTAAGAGGAAATCGAAAAATAAGGGTTCTAAGAAAAGATTGAACCCTAAGAGTGTTGGGAACCCGCCCATGCCGCAGAAAATTAAAAATTTTTCAGATGCAGCGGAAGAGGCATGCACGGGGTCATACGTTCATCTCATGAACGTTATTTCAAAAACCGTTCATAGATGGATTAGGATTAAAACTTTTTAAACAATTAGAAAGACCAGATCTTCACCTTGTGCGGTAGATGATCACCGCAAACTGAAGTTCGTGATTTTGGAAGAAGGTTCGCTTGAAGCCGCACACGCGTCCGGCCTCTACGGGTATCCACACGAAGCAGAGGACCAATCCCAAACACTCTAATCTTCCCGGGGTGCTAGCTCCCTTGTAGAGATTGTTTTGATGGCTGATCACCTCCTTCTCAATCAACTCTTGAATGTCAGAGGGAGGATGAAGAAGAAGAAGACTCCAGGGAGAAGAATCAAAAGGCTAGTTGCAGCCTTTTGATTTCCCTGCGTTGGAACCAAGGATGAAGGCCAAGAGGAGGCGCACGGCTCCTCTTCTTTTTCCTTTGCTGATGGCGGCTGAAAACCCAAGAGAAAAGGGTGGCTCACGGCTGAAAGGAGGGGGGAAAAGAATTCACCTAGGGTTTGTTCCTTTACCTCCTTATAAAGACACATGAAGCTCCTACATTTAGGAGCTTTATGTTTTTCCTTTTGGAGCCAAGAAGAGGGGCGCACGCCCCTCTTCTCTTCTCTTTGATTTCGGCCAAGGAGGAGGTTCTCCTCATCACGCATGCCCTACTGATCCAATCAAGTGGGGCGTGGGGTCTAATGCAAGGTGGTCTAGTCCTCTTCCAAAGAGGATTAGGTGCACCTATTTGTTTTCCTTCAAATCCTAATCCAATTAGGATTTGATTGAACCATGACTCAATTGGACCTTTTCAATCCTAATCAAATTAGGAGACATCATAATTCATTAGATTAATAATTAATTAGGAGTTAAGAAATCCTAATCCAATTAGGACTTATTTAATTTTAGTCCTAATCCAATTAGGACTCTACTTTGAATCCGAAGTCCTAATCCAATTAGGAACTTCTTAGGAATCCTATTCTAAGTAGGAATCCAAATTGAATTCAAAATCCTAATCTAATTAGGATTGTAGGAAATCCTACTCCAAGTAGGACTCCCAGTCCTAGTCCAAGTAGGATTCGCAGTCCTAATCCAATTAGGACTCTAAGAATCCTACTCCAAGTAGGATTCGTATTTTAAGTCCAATTAATTAATTTCCCAGTGTTCCTTCTTCAACTGATTATCAATCGAATTGATTACTCGTGATTCATAATCACTATTTCAACCATCGGATCGGTCAATACTTCTAGTGTGTGTGACCCCATTAGGTTTATTCTGAGCTGGTAGTGAGATATATTATGATCTCTATCACAATATTCATTGAAAACTCTTTTCAATGGGTTGGAACGATTCCAACTCAACTCATTAGGGTTTATCGATCATCGAGAGAATCCCTATGAGTCCCACTATCCACCAGTGACACCTAGCAGCATGTAGTGGCCACCCAGCAGAATGGAATGATGAACCTCTAGGTGCAGTTGTCGTGTGATACAGTCCTTCTATCATGGATCCCTACAGACCGGAGGTTATGGATAACTCGTCAAACCTCGTTGTCTGTCATATGTCTAGATTTATTGGACTTGAGTTCGAGAGTAGAAAACTCTTTCCACTATATATTCTGGCCCTGTCCAAGTCTTATAAACTCAGTCTAATAAATCACATAGGATCACTCCTCATCTATCAAGGTCGATAGATTCCATGTAAGTGCATACCCTACTCCTACAGTGAACCTACTG
>NW_024069106.1:0-68656 GCF_009389715.1 Phoenix dactylifera
ACTATATGTTTATTGTGTTTGTGATGCTTTTTGTCATTGTCTAACTTGCTTACTTAGATATATTGCTTGCTTAACTCGTATCTACGCATCCCTTAGTTGCAAGCATACTCAATTTACTTAATCAAGTCCCATTTAATAAATCATACTGTTGCTAAGTTTAAATTCCACTGTGCATCTATAAAACTTAGCATAGTTAATCAAAAAGTCTTAGAAGTAGTTTAAAAGTTTTAAAAGACCCAATTCACCCCCCCCCTCTTGGGTTGTATCTACTGGGCAACATTTTATTTTTCATTTTTTTTGAAAAATTTCTAAATGTATTTTCCATGATTTCCTAGATTGCATAATGATCTTCTTCTTGATTATCTGATTGCCAATATTGTAATTTCTGAACCAAAAGTAGTTCTGATAGGGTATCAGTGAAGTGCATACTACATACTTTCAGCATAAAATAGAAATTCACCTTGGAGATCCTGAGCGTTTGTGTGTAAATTGACCAAGCATAGACTTCAAAGTTCCAAGGGCCTCTTCAGCTGCCTGTGGAAAAGACAAGAATTGTTCAGATAACATGGTCATGGTTGCACATATTATTAATTGATTCATCTTTCAGGGTATGGAAAAGCAATAATTTGTGCAGATTTGATCTAGTCAATCAGTGAAAGGAAGTTGAATAATAACACAAAATATTCCCTAAAGCACGCCAACTTAGTACAAATCAGTAGTTGCAAAAGTTACAAGCGTAGTTTCCACTAAAATGATTGGAGTGGATGTCACTAGTTCCCAAGATGTGAAGAAATCCACTGATGCTTGTTTCTCATACATATCTGAGTAGAGAGATTAATGTCATACACAAGTGGAAGTCAAATAATCTCCTGCATACTTGATAATAACCATGAACACCTTCTAGAGCAGCTCCGTATCTCCTTCTCCATCATCTGTTTCTTTTTAAAGGGCTACATGTTTGAATCATTTTCATAATTATCTTAATTAGTTCTCTAAATTCTCTTCATGATATTCTTTCAAGAATAATCCCTTATCGAGTAATGCATGTTTTCATATGAAATCTCCTGATTTACAAAGCCAACATAAAAAGACAAAATAAAAACTCAAAAAGAGAGAATACCTGCAGCTTAGCTTCTTCCCAGGTTGTTCCAACTCCTTTTCCTAATATCTGCCCTGCTACTTCGACCTAAATTAGTTCATGGCCAGCCAGAAGACACAATGATCAAAATCAGTAACACAAGAACAATTTTACATATCCACTGCAACTGGGTTTTACAACCAGCATCATATCATTTATCATGCACACACCAGAACACATGCAAACATACATGGAAGGAAAATAAATAAAAAATAAAAAATAAAAAGAAATGCAGGGATATCACAATAGAACAGATCAAACCAGGCTAAACCACTCAGGCTGCATCTGGTTTTATATTTCTCTATACTAGTCAAACCTCGAAAAATCTCCAAAATCACCCTGAATATTCCTCTTTCGGGTATTTTTGGGTTTACTTTATAATTCTAAACATCTAAAAACCACAAACAGAATGAAGTTTCAAAAGCTATATTCTATGTCTATAATCTATAGTTGCAAATGCAGACTTAATCATAAAAGCATACAAATCCCTGAACTTAATGTTATTCTCAGAATGAATTAATGAATGAATTAATTAATGAACCAATAAATGAAAAAATGAATAAACTAATGAATGTAGGGGCAAAATATGAATGAATAAATGATTGAATGAATGTCTTTATCACAACACATGCAAATCCATGAATTTCATGTATATGTGTACATATATGTGTATGTAGGTACATATGTATCAATATACTTTTGACAATCAGAAAACAGAAAGCACAAAGATAGCATAGATACTAAAGCATTAGGATCTAGGTTCGCAGTTTCGGTAACGGACTGCATACTTGTTGGTGGCCAGCACTGTACAATACCATTATCATACCCAACTGTAGAGGTATGCCAAAAAAAATTGTTTCTTTTTTCTTTTTTTAAGGTTAAAAAATTTCCTTTATTTAGTCTCGAGGGAAAATAGGGTTTTTGAGTTCGTTTTTTAATGTCCAATGCAATATACTTTAATTTTTTTAAGTTACATGCCTAAAGAATGATACAATTATACAATACATGTTAAATTTATTATGTATAATAAATGCTTATAATAAAAATTGGAACTGCATTATAAATGATAATTTTTGGAATCTAACATCTCTAATTTTTAATATTTTTTATCTAAATTATATTTTTTGAAAAAAAATAAATATTAAAAATCAAAAAATTATATCATTGCATAGATATGACTAAGCTCTATGACATAGCACAAAATCATGCCAAAATACAGAATTTTAATATAATTTTTCCACATTTCTTCAATTTCTGCCCATTATGGGATGTACTAGAAAATGGTGAAGAGGGAATCTGCGAAAATACCTTGCTGAACATTAGATTTGCCCTCCCTACTCTCCCTTCCACTCTCTCCTCTCCTCTCTTTCTTGATAATGATTGTATAAGAGGAAAAATTCTGGTACACCATATCGGTGTGTATCGATACGTACCGCACGTATTGTACCATACTAGTACCAAAAGGGTATATGATCCAAGTGGTGTACGGATCCACCACCATATTGGATATACCGAGACTCTACCAAGATGGTACTATGATGGGGTCCAGTATCGAGATTGTGAAGCCTAGGAAGAATTCTTATCTCCGGGTGTTACAAATTTCATCATATGGCTTCAAACTTCATTACAAAGGATATGAATACCAAATCTCTACTATTTATATGGGAAAGTTTTTGTGGATGGTCTCCTTTTTTATAGCTGGATTCTCCTTTGTAGTTGGAAAATTTAGAGTCCTAATGATGAGAGAAGGGAAAACAAAAACATGAGTCCACAATGTAAAAGGGGACTCTAGCGCCTAGGTCCACATGCATTAGAGTCCTCATGTTTGTCTTCTTCATAAAGGCATTATTAATAGGAATAGGCCCCACAAAATTGTAAGATCATAGCCATTATGTTTCTTAGCATGTGCATTGAACATATCAACTACCAACTTGTAACAAAATTCAATGTAAAATGCCTTATTAAGAATGACTACCATGCATATTTTTTGTTATCCACTTTCTTTTCCTCTTCAGCAAGGTAATGTCAATACTATAATCCCAAAGTGTCTTATATATCACAAATCTCACTCTCGGATGTTCCGATGCGCAATGATTCGAATCCTATGGGGCAGGGTTGTTCTAGTTTTTATGTGGAATGAGATGTGCTGCCACCCTATCCTGACCCAACACTTAGGATGAGGGATGTGCCGGAATGCACCAAATGGAATGCTAAGACGATGGTGGGATGGTCCCATTCTAACATCAGGAACAGACCCCTATCTCGATATCCTACAAAACATCCCACTAAGACTTGAATCCTTGCTGATGGACATGCTTGATAACTCTCAAATATATGACCTTAGATGTGCCGGAATGCACCAAATGGAATGCTGAGACGATGGTGGGATGGTCCCATTCTAACATCAGGAACAGACCCCTATCTCGATATCCTACAAAACATCCCACTAAGACTTGAATCCTTGCTGATGTACATGCTTGATATAACTCTCAAATATATGACCTTAGCTTTCTTAATTTATAGGGAAGGTTAAATCCCAACAGTCAAAGAAAGTAAGTCATGTGAAGAGGGAAAGAAGAACCTAAAAGAAAAAGTTGTGCTAGTGCACAAAGTCCCCGCCACTATCAAGGTTCGAGGAGGATTAGATGTATGTAGCCTTAACCCTGTGTGCGGAGAGGTTGTTTCTGCAAAGGTGTGGATTCGCTCGCCTAATCTCCAACAAAAATTGTAAGGGCGGGGAAAGAGTAATGAGGATGATAGTGTTATTTTGATGATTAACAAGCAATTATCTAGAGCATGCTATAAGTTAAATTGATACTTCATTTATAAGTTCATTACTCTCAGTATATTTGTTTAATTGAAAATGGATAAATGGCCTTGTTCATTTGGATGAATCTAACCTTGAGAATGCAGCAAAGTGTGGTTTGAGTCGACCCATAGGTTGATTGGGTCGACCCCGGTACATCAAGAAGTCATCTGGCACACTCCTGCAAAAATGGCACAAATGAACAGTGAGTTGGGTCGACCCACGGTAAGCATGAGTCGACCCAACCTCCAAAGAACCTCAAAACACAACAGAAGAATGCTCTCTGGATTTACTGAGAGGGTCGACCCACACAGTGGTTGAGTCGACCCAAGCTTGAGTCGACCCAAACCCTGAGAGGGTCGACCCAAAGGCAAGACAGAAAGACAGACAGAAAATGGTTCTCTGGAATTACTGAGAGGGTCGACCCAAGAAGAAGTTGAGTCGACCCAAGTGAACTTTGAGTCGACCCAAAGAATGGTTGGGTCGACCCATGGGAAGGAAGGCTGAAATTGAGGTTTCTGTGGTTTCTGAGAGGGTCGACCCAAGGAATGTTTGAGTCGACCCAAGTGAAGGTTGGGTCGACCCAAGGACAGGTTGAGCCGACCCAAACACGGGCTGAACATAACGGCTAGTTGTGCAGAAATGCTTTTTGGACTCCCAACGGCTATAAACGGCTAGTTTCTTCAATCCAACGGTCAGAAAGGACTATTTGGAGGTTGGAGAAGTATTTAAGAGGGAGTATTCATCAGAGGAAAAAAGTTTTTGGGAAAATACATCAAGTGCATTCAAGAGAGAACCCTAGCAAGGCAAGCTTCATCCAAGTGCTTCATTCAAGAGTCAAAAGAAAGGGGTTGAGCAGATTCAAAGAGTCATCAAGAGCTCCATCCTCCCTTGAAGAGTGAAGCATCCTTGACAAAGAAGAGCAAAGCGACTTCAAAGCGATAAATACTTTCTAACTCTTCTTTGTAGTTCATATTGTTTTATATGCTCATTTAGGAGTTTGAATCTTTTCTTTTTATTTGTTAAACACTTTGTAAAGGTTCGTTGGTGAGCCCGCAAAACCAACAAAGGTTTTTGGTGAACCCGGAAAACCAAGTGTATAGGTTCGTTGGTGAGCCCGCAAAACCAACAAAGGTTTTTGGTGAACCCGGAAAACCAAGTGTATAGGTTCGTTGGTGAGCCCGCAAAACCAACAAAGGTTTTTGGATTGTGAGCCCGGAAAACAATCCAACTGTAATCCGCGGGATTATAGTGAATTCCCAAGAGGACGCTTGGGGAGTGGACGTAGGTGCTAAGGAGAGCACCGAACCACTATATATTGTTGTGTTTGTGTTGTGCTTGTGCTTACGTTTATTCTTGCATCATCTTCTATCTTTGCACTAGTTTAAATCATTCAAATAGTTTAAGGAAGCATCCACCGCACTTAATTAAGAAAACGTTTAAAGCACCAAAATTTAGAAGAAACCAATTCACCCCCCCCCCTCTTGGCTTGTCACCTTGGGCAACAAGTAAACATAGGTAAATAGTAAAATTTTATGCTATGATACATGATTCTATATATAAAAACTTTAAGTCATGGATAGAATTATGAGCATTACAAGGACTTTCAAACAGAACAAAGAAGCCATATCATCGAATCTCACCGCCAAGAGAGGAAGAAAGAAGAGGTGCTTTCAAGCCAGGGCGCGGAGCCCGCTACGCTCAGTCAAGTAACGAAGAAAAGAAAAATGGATTTTTTGTCAGAAGCAACTGATGAGTGAGAGCGCTACAAAGAGCAAAGCCCCGTAGCCTATCCGTGGTCAGGAAGGCAGGAGAACAGCGCACACTTAAAAATTGATGAAATACCCAAGAATGATTAGAATGATCAACAAATTATTACATGGTTATTTATCATAATTTTACATATAAGATACACCTACAACTTAGCATGCGGGCGGGCTCGCGCGCACATATATCTTGATAAAATGTTGATACAGAATGTTGTTTGTGCTTATACAGTCATTTATGCTGCCAACTTATAAAATATGACTTATTATTAGTTGAGTTACTAAATTTTTCACGCAAGGCATCTCTTATAATGTTTTTAGATCATTTCTTTACTCTCTCTCTCCCCTCTTTCTGTATACAAGCACACATTTGAAGTTGTCCTAAGTAGGAGTGCTTGATGAATTTAGGACTCAAAAAGCTCAACCAAATAGTTGGCACGAGGCTATATGGTTATGTTATCTATCTGCATGCATCCAAGCTGGTGGGCGGCGAGCACTGTTGAATTTTTCCTACCTTGGCAGGAAAGGTTTAGGCTCAAGGATAGGCCAAAACCTTCTTAACAACCAAAATTCCAATTCTTTTTGCTATCTTAAGCTTGAACACATCATTTCTTCTAATTAATGCAACACTCTAAATGGACATCTATAATTGGCAATATTATATGATTTGAGTTGCATATCAGCCCTCAAGTTATGCATTCATCTGATTTAATTCTGATGTTGCTTAGTGGGTTGGGTTCTTATATCTATATAAATGTTTCTTTTTACGACAGCTAATCCCCACCATCTACCCTATTCCCACCCCACCCCTTGAAGGCAGACTCCAACTGGAATCGAACGCCTAACATCTTGACCAAGTGGCAAGAGGTGATATCATTGAGCAACAACTCGGTGATAAATTCCCTGATATTTTTGAACCCTTATTCATCAACTTTCACTATAGCTAAAATATAGTTAAAAAATAATTGAGCTTGCTCTAGCTATTGAAAGGCAGCAAATTCCAAGTTAACTTGTACAGCAGTTAATATGATGTAAAGCATAATACATATAAACAAGCCATGACCACCCAAAATGATGGCAAAAAGAACCCTAATCTAATAGCAAAGACCCCAGAGTCGAAAGCCATCCAACGGCACAAGCCTTGCAGTCAAAAGGAAGAAGCTCACTGTCAAAGGTGTCTGACAGCTTCCAAAAGCTCGGCAAAGTCAACCAATACGAGGCCACCTTACCCTGATCCAACATAAAGTCCAAGTAGTCGAATTCGAGCCAACAAAGGAACTGAGAGGATTTGACGATATGTAATTCACCATAAGAAGCTATCTAATGACAAATTCATAGCCGCTCAAGCCCATCTAATGGCACTAGGTTCATCATCAAAAGGAAATTTCTTCCAAAAATGCCTTTTCGGTGAGAGTTTCTTTGTTTAGTTGAATTAGGAATTGTTTGAGTTTTAGACAAGCTTAAGGCATCCATTCATTCCTATCATTATAAGGGGGTCTAAGACTATAAATACCCCTTCTACGTACCCCAATTTTAAATCACAAAATCACTGAAAGCTCTTCTTTGCATGGTGGATTCTACGTAGCTCTGGTAGATTCTGAAGATCGGCAGCAGTAAGCTTAGTAGATTCTGACAGGTTGCAATCTTCTTAAAGAAGCCTTGGTGGATTGCAGACAATAGAAAGGGCCTTTAGTAGCAAGTTAAGCTAATAGTCATCCTTATTTAGCCTTTGCATAATTAACTTCTACCTTTAGTTTACAAAACTTTAGTTGCTTTCTTCACTTCTAGTTCTCTTATACTTGCAACTAGTTTATATTATAGTTTCCTAGCAAGTAAAATCTTTCACTGTGTTTCTCTAAAAATAGCACTAGGCCTCCCAACCCATGTCGTGTCAATATATTGACTTAAATTCCAGGACGTAAAACATTCTCAAAGCTTGGAATCAAGCAGAAAACACAATAAACTATGGGAAGAACAAGCAACCAAGAAGGAATAGAATTTCAAATGAACTTTTTTCATTTTCCATATAAAAGTTCTAATTTGTATTTTATAGCTTAGACATGAGCTTGCATAAATGGCAAACATTATAAATGAATGAGGACATAGAATTTCACATTAACATTTTTCATCTTCCATAATCTAGTTGTTAATAGACTGAACCCAAAGAACATTATAGAAGGTTTCCGAAACTTCTAAGTCCAAGGTCAAACCAAGAATGACCAATATAACTAGAGGCTCTTTGCATTCCTATCATAGATTGTCGATAGCAACCTAAAAGAAGTTGACTTGCGAAATAGAAGACCCAAACTGCCAGGTAAGTATATAAATTTCACCTAATGACAAAATGCTACGAATGTCATAATCCATTCTTCCCTTAATTTTGATTTTAAAGAATTGCTACGGCCTACAATTAAAATTGGTAATTACTTTGTTCACGGGACACATGCAGCAACATGCACTATAAGAGAGAAAAATCTAAAGAAAAATGATTATTGGAAAAATGAGGTTCATAATTACCTGTGTGTACACTTCCCCTTTACTGACTGAATCAGTTGAAGGGGAAGGTTGAGCTTGAAAATTTAGGCTAAATCCCTCGATGGTACACTGAATAGTAGAACCAGCATATGTCAATACATTTTTGTATACATAAAATATACTTCCAAAGAACCTACAGAAGAAAAGGAGTGCATCTTACTAGCTCTTTAAGGGCAGCAATAGAAGTTGTTGATTTTTTTGAACCCTCTAATCTCAGGTCCATAAAACGGGACTCTTCTGAAGTGCTTGCTACTGCCAAAAGATCATCCCTGGCATATGCTGGATATCCAGAAGAGTTTGCATCACTTATAAAACCATTTTCTTTGGCATTAGAGGGCTTTAGCATATCTCCACGCAGAGTATCAGATGTAGCATTTGACAAATATTTATCTGCAATCAGAAACAGGATTGATCAGAATTGGATAGAGAAATGCTTAAAAAGCAGGAATGTATCTTACAAACAACCAATCATATATGAATGAATGATGATAAAAAGGTGCTCCTAGGTGCACATCCCTCAATTCAGTAATTTATTGCATAAAAATATAATAGAATCCCTAAAAGGCTAGAACATGTGCAATTGAAATAAACCTACTAACATGATAATATAAATCACATGAAGTTACTGTCTTCTCAACTTGTCAGGAACAATGTACATACAATGCAAAATAATAAACTTCCTATCTCTGCAAGCATCACCAAGGATCCTCAAAGAAAAGTAATGGGGATACTTATATATATTAAAAAAAAAACTAAAGATTGTAGCAGCATTCCTCAACACTTAAATGACCAAAATCTGATAATAAAGCTTCTTGCCACCCAAAAAACAAAATAAAATAAAATAACACCTATCATGTGAAACAGTGAAAAAATATAAATTATTCTGGTTGTTCCATCATATAAGCAAATTTAATTAAATCAGCAAGTAGAAGAAACCAAAAATATAAAAGCCCTTACCTTCTGGAGTCAAAAAGCAACCAACAAAAAGTCTAAATAGCAAAACTTCAACATCAGAGATATCTGATTATTACTCAAACGTGTAATTTGACAGGATATGCTACTGCAATGCTTGTAATATATAAAACATGGACACACAATACTAACAGAAAGATGTAACTGTGATACCGATAGTTACTGCCCAGTGACTAAGAACTGTAAAACCAAACATGTTCTTACTTGCCAAAGTTCGAAGGGAGAAGTCAGTAGCTTGCTGCTGGGCTTCCTTCCTCGTTTTACCAATTCCTTCCCCTATTTTTTCTCCAACAAACCAAACCTGGAAAGGACAATGACAAGCATGCACAAATAAGACTTCCCGAAACAGGAATGTGGTTATTATACTGAAATAGAGAGAATGAGCAATAAATTTTATAATAAAAAAATCCAGATATCCTTTTCCTGGCTTGTCATGAAAATGTGAAAATGCAATAACTGAAGTCTCCCAAGACCCACTAGGAGCATGATAAACCTTGTAAAGTCCCTCTAAAATTTCATTGAGAACAAAAGATATGCAATAACCAAGTTTGTGAGATTTAATTTAATGAAGTCAACATAAGATTGCAAGATTAGGGCTGATTTGGCACTTTGGCTTATTTGTGCTTTAAAGATGAAAGCAGCTTCCTATATCAAATGTCATCATCTTCCACCATTCGCTAGACATTTACAAGTCTAGTAGAATTTTTAAGGGATTGTACTTCAATGCATAAGCTAAAACCTCAAATCAATAACAAATATCTTGATATGCATAAAAGTAGCCTTGTAGGTTTCATAGAAGGCCCCTATCTTGGTAGAAATAGGTTTAAAATTTTCACTCTCACTGAACCACTCAAACTAAAGTAGTGGGTCAAAAAGAAAACATTCATTGAATAGAACTGCTCAACTTGTACCTTGAAGCATGATCCTAAAACAATTATAGAAAGTCAATGACCAGCAACTCATAAGCAGGCTGAAGAACCCAAATTTGGTCACTGATGCAGCAGAAGAAGTCCGGAGAGTATATAGGCATCCCAAGTCAATCAGTAGGCTACAAAACTAAGTACTTTGTAGCACGTCGGATAAAAAACAAGAGCCAGAATTCAATTAGAGGAATGAAATTGGCAAGGTACGGGTATCGAGACACGTACCGGGCACCTTGCCGTACGGGTATCGAGACCCGTACCGGTCGGTGCCTGGTACAGGTCGGTATCGGTTTGGTTCACACTTTTTTTTTTGGAGTTTTTAAGAATATTTAATTGGTAATCACTCTTTTTAAACTTTTTCAATAATTTTAAATCTAATTTAATATTTTTTATATTTTCTAGATGTTTTTTTAAATTTTTTTTACGTTTCTATGATCCAGTTTAACCTAAATGATCCATCTTATTGCTTTAAAATGATACAAATCATAAAATGATTAGTGAAATGTTGCATTCTACAATGAACAACATAAAATATTCTCAAATCAAGTAGTGACATAAAAATTAAAAAATAAAACAATCAATTACAAACATTTAAAGTCCAACATACATACCGATATCTAAAATCGAGTCGAGTAGTGATGCCTCTCGTAGATATTCGGATCATCAGCATAGTCAGGAGGCACATCAGCACACCCCTCTAACTAAGCAACGTTGTAGTCTTGTACGTTTATTCCATAAAGAACGTGTGTCGAGTTATAAACACTCTCGAATCTTTTGCTGAAGCTCTGACTTTGAAAGATGTCCTCTGGCTGATATTACGACTGTGGAGGAGCCCATCTGAATATGCCGGCAGCAAAATCCAACATGTAAGATGCTCCGGACTACGTACTGGGCAATTGCCTTCTTATCCTTCGTGCCCCTCTCTATCTAGCTATACTGGAAGGATATATGTCGCTCTCTTGACCGAATTGACTGGGTAGCAAAGTGGCCTCCTCTAAGCATCTCCCAATCATATCTCTGAGAAGATGTATCGGACAAAAAGTCATGTGGTGACCGGCTCCCCTATGGTTATGGCTGATCAGCTGGAAGGATGCGTGGAATATTGCTCTCAGCCCATCGCCGTGCATCGACCCTAACCTCGCGGCTATGACACTGGCTGGTCGTAGAGGCGATTCTCGCTCATCAAGCTCCGGCTCCTGCTACTGGCCCACAAGCCATCCGATCATAGGATCATCCCCATCATCAACGAAAGTACTATGAATCGAATTTGTATACTTAGCTCCACTTTCTTCTTAAAACACTTTAGCCCCAACCTTAGATTGTAGTAAACATATGCAAGATAATTGAGATTTGAGACACTTCTGTCATTGAGGCACTTCTGTGTCCAATGATTCCTCTACTTGCTGTGGATAAAGACAAAAGTGGACCAATTGCACTCACAGCCATTCGAGAAGACCGTCTGAAAGAGAATCCGGATAGCTAGCGGCTTAAGATTTTTTACGGATAGTCCAAAATGAATCCACCATTCAATTGCAAAAATATTTAAAAAAATTAGATATAAGATAGTACCATACTAGTAACCATCTAACGTCAGGTAAATGAACTCTTGATGTGTAACATACCTAAATTCATACTTTTCTTATGACAGCTACCAAGACTCCAAAGTCGTCGTTGCCCACTCTAATATTTTGGTTTGTGAAAAAAGAACGGTGTTGGAACCGAGGATTCAGGTAGTATGATGTACGTAGAATTCGTTATTATCTTAGTAAACTTAAAAATGTATAAGAGCAGTCTAATTTTCAATGTTCCTGTTTATCTACTAGATGCAAGTTCCTACCCATCTGGTAGTCCCACCGCCGCTCAGCCTCTATGATCTGAGTATTTTCCCTCTCTATCATATGATATAGAAAGCCCATTTGAGGGTACCTCTCGCTGTTCACGATCCGAAGCACTTCATACAATGGTTTGATAGCCTTCACTACCACATTGCCTCATCACCACCCTTCAGTGTCGGCCCTCGCATATCTACTTTTCTGCCACTTGGGACTGACAAACATCTGACGTAGAGTTGCTTTCTTCTTAAGAAGGCTATCAAGTACAACATAATTGGTCATAAACCGTATGACTCCTGATCTTACCATAGATATCCTTTGGGCTTGGAGGATCTACACCAAGATCGGCAGCCTATATGGCAAAAATGGCAGACTTGTAGTATATATTGTCCACCACATTCGTTGGAATGTGGTTGAAGTAGAACTACGATCTAATAGCTCACCACATATCCTTCTTCTTATCCTTTTTCAGCATTGAGTCAACCCTTTGCTACTTTAAATCTCTACTGAAAAAGATAGATTTAAATCAGGGATTGCTGCTGGTAGTGAAATCTCTCTAGATGGCTTCTTTCTGCTACTAAAAGCCTCTAGCACAAATGCAATCCGGCCACCACCTCTTCCGACGGCCTCTCTGACTAAGATGGTCCTTCTGAACTCTAGATCTGCCCTGCTGCTTACAGAATCGAAGCCCGACTCATAATATAAGGGCCCAAATCAAGCCCTATACCTAGCCACTTCATCCTGCCATCCCTGATCATCCAGGCCCGCCTGCATGGCAGCCTGAATCTGTGCCTCATCATCTGGAGCAGACGCCTCCTCTGACTTTCAGGAGTAATAGGAAGATGGTTCTGCCGCCCGAGAGTCCACCTCTATATTTTTCTTGAAAATCCTCTTCTTTGCTACTATGAAATCAGCGAAGTGCTTCTTCATCAGTTGTCGAACCTCCTGTAAGTATTTCCAGCACATAAATTCGTCGAAGTAACCATCGGCTAAGTACTCCTTCAACCTGGTTACCCCTCCTCGAACTTTATGTTGCATCAGTTACACTTCCAATGGTGCCAGCCCAAGAGCATTTGCCCATGATCCTAGCAAATATCATGCTCTGGCTCCTTATTTTTTCTTAATGATCTATAGGTTTATCAAGTACGTCAGTTTATCAAGTATTTAAAAATAACAAAATTTCGTTACAATGAAGATAATTTTTTTAACTCAAAAAATATATTTGATTTATCTAATACATAATACTAATTTTTCATATTTTCTATTTATTTATATACTTTTAATAATTTTTAGATCTAAAAATTTAAATATCATAAATTCAAAAATATATGATTTCTACCTCAAAAATTACTTCTGAATTATGTAATACGTACTACTAATTTTTCATAATTTTTTGGTATTGTTTATATATTTTAATTAGTTTTTGAATTAAAAATAATTTTTAAATATTAGTATTTCAAAAAATTAATTTCAGCTCAGATCTATATAGAACCCAATAATGAATGCTACATATATTTTTGAGGCCCTCGGGCATGCATCAAAGGCTACTTATTTCTCAATTTTTTTTTCAAATTTAGGTCTAAACCACTATGCATATGATCGCATCAAGACTTGAATGAATGGATACCAAATCTTTATGAACAGTATCTTGCATGCCCCTAAATACATTTCTAATTTTAGAATTTTTAAAATTTTTATTTATTTAAAAAAGTTTTTTTAATCCAAAAGTGAATTTTTAATTTTTATGTCAGCATGTAGATCGTCCATAGATCTACAACATATAAAAAAATTAAGCTAAATCAAAAATTTTGGCATGTTCTTCCCTTATTTTGCAATTTTTGAGCTATTTTTTCAAGCTCAAAAATTGAGGGAATGAGATGAGGAAGAGGAAGCACACCTGATTTAGGCTTGGATATTCCTTCTGAACTGCTGAATCGGCGATTTTTTTGATTGTTTGGGAAGAGGAAGCGGTGGAGAGAACCACCATAAATTATCTGCTGTTGGGAAGGCCTTCTCGGGCCTTCCCAACAGTACAACTCGATTCGGAACCCAATTGACTCGGTGCGAACCGACCGATTCGGATACTTACCGGCCGGTTCCGGTCAGTAAGAGTCCGGTTCCGGCTGGCTGGGTAGGGGTTCCAGCTGGTACGAGGCCGAAACTGAATTCATAAGGCGAACCGATCCGGTTTCGCACCGGGTCGGCTCGGCACAGCCTAAACTAGACGGTTCGGCCCAGTTCAGCAAATATTGGAAATTGGTTTGTAGTACATTATTTATCTTCCTTAACAATATAAGGGGAAACAAAGTAATGCTAATGTACACTAATATCAAGGTAGCATAGCTTAAGGTTCATTTTTAAAGCAAATTGAGAACACCATAAGTGAAACAGTAATCAAGTTACTGCATAGCTAGAATGACAAAAGGACAGCATCAGAATCCATGCATTTAGAAAACCATTATCTTCAAGATATGCCTCTAAAACTTCTGTAAGTTATATATTTTCGCTACCTCCATAGAGAACTGCAATTCTGTAGTGTCACATAAAGCTGTTCGAAATTCCACCTACAAGCAAACAATTAGAACAGGCATTATTAATAAAAGAAAATTAAACACAACATCTCATACTTTTTAAAAATTATAATTACCTTTGCTCCACACTTTGTTGCAATATCCTGTAGGACGCCAGCAGGAGTTCGAGCATATTGTGCAGTGGCCCGGCCAGATTCAAATTGGATGTCCTTGTGGCTAGAAGAAATTCGACCAGTTGGCATCTCCTCACCTTCAAAGTCCAAAGTTTGGTTAGGAAACAGCACACCTAATTAGTTTCAATTGAAAATTAGTATGTCCTTCACATTAACTCAGATGCACCAGAAAATCAGACAAAGCAAATTACGCTAACTAAATTATCCTCCAAAATGTCCTTAGAGACAAGCACATAGCAAGCTCGCACAATTGAATTAAAAGGGGAACATTTCCCGTGCCAGCAGCAGGCATGTCTTTAAGAGTAATTAGACTTATTTCATCCATAAAACATGATACACATGATAAATCTCAACCAGTTGGCATCTCCTCACCTTCCAGGTTCAAAGTTGGGCTAGGAAACAGCAATTTTTAATCAGTTTCAATTGAAAATTAGTATGTCCTTCACATTAACTCAGATGCAACAGAAAATCAGATAAAGCACATTTTGCTAACTAAATTATCCTCCATCATGTAACAGTCCTTGGAGACAATTGCACAATAAGCTCGCACACTCAATTGAATTAAAAGAGGAACATTTCCAGTGCCATCAGATTTATTTGATGAAAACATGATACAAATGACACATCTCAGTTTATAGTTTTGTTCCAGCCGACAGATTGATCTGCTAGAAGCACGCAGAATTTGACTTCCATGACACATCTTGCACAGGAGCAAAAATGTCATTACAGCTAGCAAAATGCTTGTTGATCTTGTATACACTAGAACTTTTAGCTTATGTCCCTGTAATCCAGAGTCAATTGCATAATATTAGAGAAATTAACTTGACGGGAAGCTTAATGGGAAGTTTGAATATAAATGATAATGATCTATCCCATACTACAAGATTGCTTCTTTACCTCATTCATAAATTGCGTCTTTAATCTATAGCTTCCACTGTATTAGACTCCCTCTCCAAAGAAACCATCAACTATCTTATTAGATATGAGCCCATAAAGGTACAAATTTACATGTTAGTGAAAAATTACCTTTTCAATGCCAGTATATTTTTGTGACCCAATCTTCCCAGACCTTAAATCTTTTGAAGTAATTTACATCTTCAGGTTTCAAAATCACATGAGAATAATCAATATCATTAAGACCTCAAGTGTTCCCCCAGTTTCCAACCAACATATTATATTATTCAGCTTCATCAAGGACTTTTCTATTGGATTTCTTCAATCCATTATTCATAAGACTCTCTTCATCGCAATCCTTCTTTAAGCCTTCTAACTTCTTATTATTCTTCAATTTAATCATCAATCTCGCTTATCAATTTCTTCATAAAGCAGAATGGTTGAAGACATCAACCACATGCAACCACCAACATAGATGAAGAAGACTTAATACTGCTTACTGGTAAGCTACAAACCTTATGGTTTAAAAGTGTTTTCTCCACTCCTTAAGAATAAAAAATGATGGTAAAAGACAATAAGAGTGAACTAAAGTCAATCTCAGTAGTGATAATTGCCCCAAATGAAGAAATTAATGAAGTCACTTGGGACCAAGATTTGAAATATTACAGGTGAGGTAAGAGATGCAGTATACCCCCTCATATCTACTCATGGCTCACTGAACCAAACAATACCACATGTCAATATGGTAAGTGATACAGGGTCAAAAAAGTACAGTCCAGTTGAGATCTCAAACGTTTCTTGGAACTCATAATTGAAACTGTACAAACACATGATGTAGCACAGTCTAGGTACTGGAAAACATAAAAGATCCTCTCTAAGAGACAACCAATTAGTTTGAGGCAATCAACAGATGCAGCAGAGCTTCTGAATACTCATAATACCACCAATTCAGCTATTATCATAAAATACAGAATTATGTTCTATTAGAAATACCAAAGAAGAAACCTAAAAATAGTGTTAAGTCCTCACAATGATCATTTTTAACTTCAGGATCTTCATTCCAAGACTGCACAAGTTACCAATCCAACATGTATACCAATTAATCTTGCTGACATACCAAACCCTAAAAAGCCTGCTCAATATACCTATGGGCTCATTGTGACCATCAACTCATCTTGGACAACCCAAATCACTATTTTGTCACCTAAATGACTTGTCATTTGGCATCTTAGAGACAAAGAAAATTTACCTATGCAAACCTACGAGCTTTCCCAGGCTCATCTTGTCCCTTACACCAAGCCCCTAAAAGTTCTGCAAGAAATCTCAATAATAATCTGAATCAAAACTAGTTTCTACATCTGCAGAAGGTCTACTTCAACATCATGAGATCCCTTCCAGATATTTTATTTCTAGGCTCAAATTTTCGAGATCTCCTAATTGCTCCCTTTCTTGATGATGTCATTCCACTATTAAATGATTCTTTCACTTCCTTTCAAATTTAACAGTCATCCAATGTTTCTCCTAGCACATCATAGCTTCTTGAACTGAATTGAAGTCCTAAACCCAGGACAGCGTGAGGAGCAGAACTAGCAGCAGGCTCACAGTTCGGAATTTAAATTCATGGCAACTAGTTTCCAAAAGTAAATCATATCTTGGATCAATGCTCCTCTAACTTCTCCATGAAATCTCCAAATTCAATGGTCACAAATGCCGAAACACATAAAAGTTATCTTGATGTACTATTTATAGCGTACTAAATGAGCACTATAAAAGTTAACCATTATAAATGAGCAAACCTTTGCTCCACTTATAACAAAAACTGACACCTTAACATCAATTCTGACAAGTCAAATTAGAATCACTCATTCAATTCCATGCATAACTATAAGATTCAGAAATCCTCCCATTTCACACATTCCAACATTATGCAGTATTGATTAAGCATCCAAACTACAAATTCCTCATCAAAATCCACATGAAGCACCCATTATGTATATGAGGGCAACATACTTGCAGTGCATACAAGTGGTATATATTTGTATGTGAATGCATATATGTGCACACATATGAGAAACATGAAATTAAATAAAGAGTTCCGAATTTCACTTGGGAAATCAGCAACAGAAGCTGAGAATGAGCAATCGGCACTTCTAAGCTCCCAATATAACAAAGGATGGAGATGGAGAAAAGAAAAGAGCGAGAGAATTTGATTTACAAGCAGTGACAAACACAATATTCAATCCTGAAGAACTAAAAAGGCTCAGAAAATCCAGTTTTAACTATTTATTAAAGATAACAAAAATTACCTGGGAAGGAATCATAGTTTGCTGCTGCATGGTTTGGCCTCAGCCGATCATCTCCATGATGTAACTGAATTATGCAGTTAATAGCCATTCAATCTTCTACGAAATAAGAACTTAAAAGAGATAATAGTTTCTACGTTAAAACATCATTTACCTGCATAGCCAATCTCCGATTTTCATTAAAACCTCTATCAGAGGAAATAGAATTCTCCCCACTGCGATAGTAAGATTGATGGTTAGGTCGTTTTTTATCCAAACATACAGTTTCCGGTTCTAAAGGAAATTCTTTAGGTGCCCTGCTCGGTTGTCTTGGATTCATCTCTTCCTCCAATGGAAACCAACTTCCCCGTGATTGCACTGGAGAAACTGCGACATGGAGAGGGGTTCTCACAGGAAATTGAGGAGTAGGATCTCGAATGTCTTGACCATGTTGCAATATAAGAAGCCTTCTCCTTGTGTCTGGATCTAATTCTGACTCGGGAACCTCACCCTCTTCCCTAGCAGGAGAACCTTGCAAACTAGGTTCTGGAAGGCCGGGTTGACCTAGTGGCCTGCCTAATGCAATGGGCTGTGGACACTGGTTGTTAGGCAAAGGCATCATCACTTGAGTGGCTGTCAGCGGAGGTACACAGGATGAAGAAGCCATAACAGGTTGTATAGGAGACATTGACCTCAGATCCAAGGTATTGACCATGGGATGAACAACTTGGACATTGCCATTTGCCTCCTGAACAAGTTCAAAACAACATATGTAAGATGTTGCTGGCATCAAGATCTGCCATACCAATTGGCATCGGTACCAAACTGGTACGCAGTTTCGTACTATATTGACACTCGGTACACATCGCCGTCTCATACCATACTGTGTACCGACCCTGGAGTAGGATGGTACCAGTATAGGATCCGGTACTGAGACGGCGAACCTTGGTTAACATCATGAACATTTTTCAGTAGTGAAGCATTTGATTACTGATTTTTGTTTCTCTTAACCATGGCAACCAAAAACATCAGTGAAGAAAGAAAATAAAAAGGAAAAAAAGTTAAGGACTGCAATAATACAGACCTTCAATCTCCTTTCAACCTCAGCATCTGTCATGCCCTCAGAACAAAGCTGGTCTTTATTTCCATTTGAGGTAGCATTATCATCCTGAACCAACGAAAAGGAAGTAAATATGTTGCGGAGAATAACAATAAAAGCGCACATTCATCAGATTTTACCTCAGAAATTAAATAATTGCCCATATATGGAGCAGATGGGAAATCTTACCTCTGAAATTAAATAATTGCCCACATCTGGAGCAGATGGGAAATCTTTCATTTCATCTTCATAGAAAATGTCACTAATTCGTGGCAGTACGCCTTCATCAAAGTCTCTGTCAATAAAAGTCATGATTTGTCAAGTCAAGAAAATATCGATATTTTATGTGCACAAGAATCTAGAGTTTGTTCTCATTTCACCATGGAAATCGAGACACACATTGGTAAAAGGTACAGACAATTAACACAAAATTCTGTTCTTACTTGAAAAAACCACCCCTAACATTGCATGCAACATTTCTTGCAACACATAAAACTGGGACGTTGCCATTTGCCTATTAACATGAGTCATAAAGAGGTTCCTTTTAGTAGATTGAAGAAATAAAGAATCGCATAGTTTTAGTCTCATAACCATAGATTACGATAAGTGGATTCAATTGTACCTCTGCCTGAGGAGCGTAATATGGAGCAAATGCAGGGACGACATGAACTCGAGGTTGATCTTTTTCATACCAAACTTTCAGACGATCATCAATAACTAGTGCCATCTTTGGATGGCAAATTCCATCTTGAAAGACATTAAGCAGTGACTTTCTTGACCCTATCAGCATTGTACAAAATTATGAAACTATGTCCCACAATAAAAGAGAAGTATAAAACTAGAAAAACATAAAGAGATTCTACAAAAGGTGAAGTATCACTCAGCTAATTTATTATTTGGCTTCTTTCATAGAAAATTTACCAAGGATATAGATGACAATGTTTACTTGTGAATATCATCATCCAATATAGAACGGCAAGATCTCTGCATGACATACCTGATTTGACACACACTATCCGGTCAAGAAGTCGCATAGAATTGATTAACCTTGAATCTGGGTCAAGAAGCCTCCACATTTCCAAAGCATAATCTTTTTCAGCCATTGTACAAACATAGACCTCAAAACGCTTGCGGCCTCTAGCAGTTAAGTAGCTTCTTAGTTCCTCCCATGCAGGTCTTAACCGTACAAGGACACTAGTATCCCGTATCTGCAAAGATTTTAGTGACCTCTTTGTTTATATGTGTGATAATATTGAACTAGACAAAATGCAAGTGAGGAAGTTCTTTTAAAAGAAATGCTGGTTCATTGAGGCAAAAATCAGATTCTCATAACATCTCTCTGCAAGTAAAGAAGTGGCATACTATTTCAATCAGCAAACATAGGTAAGCCTTTCATTATTAAAAGAATACCTCATTGGGCATCACTCGATGAATCAAAAAGACAGCAACTCATATTCATCAAATATTGTACAGAACAATAAGTAGTTCCCTCAGACTCTCTAAAGTCTAAACAGTTAATCAGATAAGAACAATTTGTTCCAAGTGAAAATGTCCAAATATAAAGTGGCACGTCCATGCAATGGAGATCAAGGGAAAAATCGCCCATTTTTGCAAGCATTGTAGATAGGACAGGAAATACAGAAATACATACCGACGGATTAACACGTGTAAGAATGATATTCTTCTCATGTAACCTTATAATTGGGCGGGTTATCAATTGATGATTATCAGATAAAGGCGGTACGATCTCAGATTGAACTTTAAAGACATTCCCATTTTCAATGACTTGGTCATTTTCTGCATACTGCTTCAAGATAGATTTGTCATCTTGATAGCGCTTGACCTCAGCCAGCATACCTGTAACTCGCTGTGGATCTGTCTCACTACTAATTTTCCGTTGAAGAGCATCAATCCTGTCCTCAAATGAGCGCATGGTATTAGCAACTATGAGGGTTTCATCAAGATCAAACACAATCCCTAGGCACCTTAGGTTCAACATGCCAAGGCAAGAGTTGTACAGCCCTGATGCAACATTAAAACCCCAAAAACATGCATAATGCACAAGGTTTTTCCTCGACTTCATGGCCACCAAGTGCAATTCTTCCTCTCCTAATGGAATAACTGCAGTCTGCAAGCATAAAAAAGGACACATGACACAGTAAGATAAATTCGAGTTTAAAAAAAAAAAACCATAAAAAAGAATGTGCCAATGAAAATGCCCATTCAAATAAGGCTAACTTATAGCATTAGTGTACGATAAATGGATATGCATCAAACATATCGTACATTCGGGGGGGGGGGGGGGGTGGGGGAAGATGATTTATAACTGTCCTCACAGTGAGATCTGGCACATTGCACTATCGATACACATGCAAACAGACATAAATTATACAGATACACAAAATTGCATTTTACAAAACTAAGAGACCTTTATCAACTATAATCATAAATAGAACAATGAGCTTTTATTGAACTCTTATGAACTACTGTTGTCCTCTCTTTGTAACCAGTTAAAAAAAAAAGAAGAAGAATTCATGAAGTCCAAAAAATTCAGGAAGAAAAGGAAATTTTACCCCTAGAGAAGACTGAATATGCAGATATACACAAAAAAAAAAAAAATCATAAGGTCTCAAGTCACCTAAGTCAGAAGCAAACACCAAAAGGATATACAACCAAATATGGATCTCCAAACACTACTAAAAAGAAATGCAACTTTCTAAATGACCCTTCAGAAATACCACCCTTTGCAAATCTCAAATGACGCAAACCTTTCACCATCCTCAGTAAAGGGGTGCTTGAAATCGATTTTCTACCACTGCATATTATTTGACAGTGGTACCAAGACTGTCAGAGAGGTAACCAATGATTCAAACAAACCTGATTCACAATTCATTTTGAGAAATGCTTTGAAAATTTGTTAATAGTTGAATTTGGATCCTGACATTGGGTCCAAACATAATTCCTGTTTTGGATCCTAGATATCAGATACAAATCATTACCTGATTTGGTTAACATCTTCTTCAACCCGCAGCCATGCCAGCTGCAAAATATGTTGCAGTTGCATATCTCATAACAAGCTTGGTAAAGCCAGCCTCCCTTCTAGGATTCAAGGACCTAGGGGGCTACTATGATACAATAAAATTCATATGTTTTTATAATCAAAGGGCTCTGGAATTTGGATTTCCCCATGGATGATAGAATGAAAGATGACTCAACCAGAATTGATTGCTAAATACTGACTAGAACAAACCCTTAACAAATGCCTAGATGGCAGTTTTGATTTGTCCCTAAAAACTTGGCAACATCAGAAAGACCATGCTAACATCACAAATGTAAAATAAATTTGACAATCTCTTCCTGAACTTCATAGAGACAGAACT
This sequence comes from Phoenix dactylifera, assembly GCF_009389715.1. Taxonomy (NCBI): domain Eukaryota; kingdom Viridiplantae; phylum Streptophyta; class Magnoliopsida; order Arecales; family Arecaceae; genus Phoenix; species Phoenix dactylifera. The sequence goes on from NW_024069106.1 coordinate 22,332, forward strand.
TGTACCGTCAATGTTAATATCCAAATCAATCAGTGTAATCACTAATCTGGATCCAGTGTTAAAGTTTGCTCCAAGTGAGAACAGAGTTTTAACTAGAGCCATGGAGTTTCATACACCCACATCCTTTTTCCCAAGTTCAACAGGTTCCCCTCCATAACGAATGGCCTAAACGAGAAAATTCCATAATATGCCAACCTCCAACACCCAACTTCATTTCAAGTTTCAACTTCGCCTCAGGAAGTTAGATTGCACACCAGCAGGGGTCCAACCCCTCTATTCGAGCTATAAGATTTAAAACACTCTACTTATCTGTAATACGAGGAAGCACGTTTCCTGTATTCAAAAAGTTCTATCACACTCCTACCAAGCCTAGTAGTTTGCACATGCATCCAGTAGTAACCTAGCATTGTTCCAAATTTTACATAACTTCCACTAACTTTCAGAGCTCATCTGATGCCAGCATAGTTTGTCAAAAGGAAGAAAATAAAGGGCCACCTACTCCTAATTAGTTTGGCAGGGCACATTAATATCAAACTTTGCACTGCTTCAGCATAAATCTCATAGAAAATAACAGCAACTTTTGGATTATTAGTGAGAGGATAAATTATTGACAGCGCAAACATTCTACAAAACCTTCCTACTAGGTTCTCTGTAGCTTTTCAAATAATTATTGAAGAAAAAATAACAACCAAAGGAAAAAAATTTACATTTTATTTTGTTTATTGTTTTTTTTATCTTCCCTAAATTAACTCTAACCCTCATTTGCAAACATGTTAACAGGAAAATAAACTTCAAGAACAAGCTAGCAAATAAGACTTCACCCTCTCTTAACCCTAAACTTGTAATCCTTTATACCAAGAAGGCCAACCATCTATAGTCAATTTGTCACGAAAGAGATACAATGAGTAAAACAAATAAAACAAAGGAACATATATCTACAGATATAAGCATAAAGTCAATCACTTTATGTGAACCAATTCTATCAACCATATCCATGTCCGCAATTTCATGAACGTGATACAATAACACTACATTTAGATATAATATGCAGAGGACAGGATATATACATAATACATTTGGTCTGCATTAGCTGATTACAATTTATATCTGTTAGAAGAGATAACAGTATTGATTGTAGTAGAAAATTCCATTAATTTACCTCAACAATGAACCATCTTACTTATCATGAAAAAAAAAATAATACTGCTTTAGTTCGATTATCCACCAGTTAAATTGTCCATGATTGACTATTGCAATTTACTCCACAGTTAAATTATTCAGAGACAGATGCATGAGGCAATCATCTCTAAAATTGCGCTCCTGAGCCTGTTCATAAACACAGATTAGTAGACAAACCGAATACCACAGCTTCAATTTGTTAGGATACTAATTTTGCAACCCTAGAGTCATATCAAGAAGCCAGTAGCGAACAATTTGGTCCAGCTAATTCCATTTTAACCAAGAGTAAGGAAAGTCATGAAAAGTGAATTTCACCAGAATGTTCCCTTCCACAAAAAGCATGAATTCAGAACAGTCAGCTCATAAGTGTGACATTTTAGCAAAGTGATTCAGGCTATTAGGGTTTACTGTTCATCTTCCTGCTGCTGTCATTAAACCCTTTTGTTTGTTTCTTTTTGGGGAATAATACCTTTTGCTCTTTGAGGCATGCAGCATGCAAGGAACACAGCTGTGACTCATCGGACGGTGGCGACTTTGATTCCATTTTGAAGCTGACGCCGGCAGAGGCAATGGTGTGGAGCACGGCGAGCGGCGGGCACCGCTCGCTCGGCAGGGAGAAGTGGGAGATCCGGATCTCCCTGAGCCAGGCGCCAGGATTCGAGTTCTGGGGGGAGATTTCCGCCTCCCCAATTAGGGAATTCCCATGGTAAACAGCCGATTCGAACATGTTTAAGATGAAATTTTCAGATCAAACCAGAATCCCTTTCTTGGAAGAACAGATCTAGGTTTGATTCTTCATTAACCGTTCTGAATCAGTTCAATCTTAGAGAAAAGGAATGCTTTTCCCCTCCACAAAGGCCACCAAAAAGGATCTTTTTCCGCCAGAAAGAAAGGGAAAACCAAGTTCGCCAATGAATCAAAAGGGAACAAGGTCCCCGTCCGATTCCTTCTTCGAGGGTTCCATCAGATAGATCAAGACCAAGGGATTCGAGGTTTAAGACGGGAAAGATCTATTCTTGCCGAATTCAATGACGACAAAAAAACAGAAAAAGAAAAAGAAAAGTTTTCTCTCCTTCTGTTCTTGAGAGAAAGGAGGGGTCTGGATTCGTCTCTCGGTACTCGGATTCGATTCAAGAGGCCTCGGATGAGGGGTTTTACGGCCCTCCCCGTTTCCAAACCTCCGATCCGAGAGGGGCGATTCTAGGGTTTCTGGTGCGTCCGCGGTTCCACCGTCCGCCCGCTGCTCCGGTGGCGGGCAACGAAGGGAAGTTTAGAAACCCTAGCACGTCGATCGCTGGGACCAGAAAACAGGAAAGTCCTAAACAATTTCTCCAACTTGTGAAATAAATCATAATAATAGTCTGTAATAATAGTAAAGGTACGGAGTGTGTGGATGTAACGAGCCCCCCGCATAGAAAACACGCCAAGGGATGGGGGGCGGTGACCGCTGATTTGTGATACCCATCTACATCACTCTGACCCCATTTATAATATATATATATATATATATATATATATATATATATATATATGAGATTCTGAGGTGGAGTTGTCAATTCAGGTGGGGTATGAGAGAGAGAAAAAAGGAAATCTGACGTGGACTTGGTCAGAAGAGATTAATGACGTGGGGTTTAGGGTTTTGAAGGAATGCATGGGACTCTTTAAAACCGTATGGTTAGGTATGGAAATAGGTTGGGCTAAACCGGATCGGCCCAATTTGATTTTTTATTTGGGTCTTAATTTTCGACCCATATTCAATTCAATAAAAGATCGGATCGAATCGAATCGGATCCATCGCTACAATTTTGAACCAACGGGTCATTTGGGTCGGATCGGATCCATATATAACCTAGACCTAACTAAAAAAATCGGATCCAGTTCGGATCTGGATCGGGTCCAGTTCGAATCAATCCATCCATAACTTCAGAACTTGTTTGCACCTTCACGGGCTGCGGCCTGCAAGTCAAAATAATTTTACAGATTCGGATCGGATCGAATTGTAGGATTAAAAATTCAAAATTACTGAAATTTCAAATAGGTCGGATCGGATCGGATCTGAATTTAGTAAATCCAGACTGGTCAGAAAAATTAAACGGATCTAATTTTAGGATCCAACCCGACTTCACAGGTACTTCAAAATGGATCAAGCCAGAACTAAATAGGTCGGATCAAGTCATAAGTCAACTCGACCCTTATAATATGGTGGGAAGATAAGTGGATTAGGAAGTCTGGCCTGGACTCGGAGTGCTTAGATTGGACATAACCTTTTTGGTGGGTCATGGACTCATGATGTGATGGAAGAAGAACAGGGGGAAAAGGAAAATCGAGTTGAGGGGTGGGGAGCATAATGGAGTTTTACATCAGGGGGTTTCTTTAGCAGTGTCAAATTTGAGGAGACTGTTTGGTTCACTCACTTACTCCTATGTCTGATTGTATTATTTTGTTTACAATATTATTGTTGTTGGATTTAGGTATTTAGAAGAAAAAAAAACAGATATACACGATTCAACTAGTTTTTTGAGTTATTATTAATCATGAATTTTCTTATGATGTGTTATGTATAACACAAAGTATTGCATCCTTGAGAGAGGATTCAAGTTCTTGTTGTCATTAGCCGGGCATTAATGGGATGGTAGTGATTCCGGGCAGGTATTATTAAGAGGTTTTTATATCTAATAAAGATCATGGTAAAATGTAAAACCGGCTAGAACCTAAAATCAAATTTATGCAACCCATTGGGCTAGCTTATTATGCCATTGAATCGAGTAAATCTAACTTCCTTTGATGATTTTAACGGATCATAATTAAGTTGAACGTTCGAATTTAAGAAATTCAGGAATACTTTATCTACATACATTGAAAAGTTTCGATCGCTAATATTGTAATTGTAGCAATTTTCCATGCAATTTGTGGCTTTAAGGTCAATCCATATGTTGGGATATTGGAATGCAAGTAATGAACCAAATGGAATGCTTATAAAAGTAAGCATCTAAATAATTGTTTTATAATAAAAACTACTATTCCTTTAGCTTTTTTCTTTCTTTCTTTCTTTCTTCTTCTTCTTTTTGAAAAGATACTCTTGTTTTACCTTCATCTCAAAAAACTATAAGTACTTATATATGGCAAGATATATGATATATTTTGCTCCACTATAACAAAATTTGATATAAGAACATTTTATATTGCTCTCCAATAACCACTATTACCTATAAATATACTAAACCTACCCATCCTTGTTAATTAAGAAGTTGATTAAGTACCAATGTATCAACAAGTATTTGACTGGATTGCTTACATTGATATGGTCTTACTAGTTTAGAACATGATTCTTATTATGCCATTGATCACAAAGATGTTAATAGAAGGTTGTGATTATGACTTAAGAATCGAAGCATCAGGCTCCAAATAATCTATAGCATAATTAGACATCGATTAAACATGCAATTCGGGTTGGAATCATTATGTTTAAACTCTCACATTTCATTCCACTTGTCGACTTCATTTCTAACAAATATTTGGGACTTTATGTATCAAGAACTTGAAAGTCCAGCTTCCACATCTTGCAAGAAGGAAACTAAACCAGTGATTTTCTAGGCGGGTTTCTTTTTCTCATACAAAACAAATGTAATTATCTAGATAATAGTGTTCCATACCGAGCTATCATCACTTTCCCCTTTTGATGATCTTAGCATCTTTTTACTGTGATTTTACATGGCTCAGCTAGAACATACATTTAGCCTCATATTGGCAAAAGTCCTAATAAACTTGAATACGTTAAGCTTAAAGGGATCAAGTGAATTTTTTTCTTAGGTTGGATCTTGGACATTGAGAACATCACCCCCTCCCATCAGCAAAGTTCACATACACTACACAAAAAAAGAAAATTTTCGACTCTAATTTGCCGATGCTTATTCCAAGCGTCGGCAAAAAAAATTTTCCATCAACATTTGCCGACGCTTTTTAAAAGCATTGGCTAATGACGACGCTTAAAAGCGTCGTCGAAGTTAATATGTCATTGACGACGCTTTCAACGACGCTTTTTAGCGTGGTTAACTAACGACGCTTTTAAGCGTCGTTAAAAGCATCGTCGGAAGCCAAAAAACCACCTCATTTTAGTCCCACATCGGCGGATCTGAAAAAGAAAGAACTGTTTATATAGCCAAACCCAACCGCACTGCACGGATGGAATGAAGGTACCGATTGGGGAGGTTATTTGTATTTCTCTTTGTGCTCCATCAGCACCATAGAATGGAGGAGAAGATGCAGACCGCCAATGGTAATTTTATTGGCAAATGGTAATTAGCGACGCTTTAAAGCATCGGAAAAGAGCGACGCTTTTAAGCGTCGCTAAAATTGAATTAGCGACGCTTTTGAAAGCGTCGGAAAATATTTTTTCCACTGTAGCATAGGCGATGCTTTACCGATGCTTTATAAAGCATCGGGATGGTTTCTAAAAGCGTCGCTAATGTCCAAGTTTTTTGTAGTGATAACAGGTAGATTGCATGTTAAGATTTGTCCATTATTGCAGATTTTGAGCTTGGTTTTTGTGAGTGTTTTGTACCGATCATGATATTTCACCACCTCCAGCAAAGTCCAATTTCTATACTCTTCTAAACACCCTACTTACTATAATACTTGTCACACCCCTGACCCGAAATCACGAACCAGCTGCGGCAACCACCGCACACTCATAGAAAACTCTCCCCATGAGCATACAAGGCAATTCATCATGATATCATAATCAATCAACAAAAATAATTTAAATAATATCGATCAAATTCTAATTAAATAACACAACTAAAAGTCTTATAAAACTAATGATATTTCAAAATCTTGCATCAACTCTAAAACAAAATCTAGTCTAAATAAATATATCAAAATTTTGTCTCTAATCGCTCTTCTATGATAAATCCTCGAGTCGAGCTAATTCTTTGAATTTATAAAAATAATAAAAAATCATATAATAAGCTAAACAATCTAGTAAGTAATGAATACCTTAACTAGACAATTCATATAATAATATAAAATATAAATACAAATTATAATGAATCAGTATAAAGATATAATCAATTCCGTTTCAAAACACAAATTCATTAAAATCCATATTTTTCAAATATTCATATATGAAATCATAAATCTGATTCGAAACTAATCACATTAAACTCAACAGTCTTAAACTATAGCCACACTTATACCCTATGGCTAGGCCATAAATAGAACCATACTTATACCCTGCAGAACACCGCACTATACCCTGCAGAGTGGGCCAGAATACCGTACTTATATCCTACAGAGTAAGCTAGAAGCAGAATCAATGAGCTCAATAATAGTTAGAGTGCCAATGCATTGTCCCAAATTGGCAAAGTTCAAAATATAGTCAAGCTGATAGTTCAAATATGATACGTATCAAAATTCTTTTTACATATATATCAAGTCCAATTAAAATATGCATATATGATGTAAGATCAGGAAACAATAGAACAATAGTCTGAAAAATATTATTCCAAATTATATATCTATTTTTCATTCGAAACACCGTCTCATAAAATTCATAAATCATATATAAATTGATCAACAATTTATTTGATATAAAAATAATATAACATAAATAAAAAATCTACAAAGGCAAATCATTACTTACTTTGCATGAACAACGAGCAAACAATCCAACTAATCTTGAAGTCCTCTTTTAGAACCTAATAACTGAAATTATAAAATTTAATCATGATTAATTTAAGAATAATAATTCTAAGTCTCGATAACCTCATAGGGTTGACTAAGGGAAAGTGCCCAACATTCCGGTCTGTCCAATCCAAGTGATTTTATCGAATCATGCTCAAAATATGGCACAAATGGTTCAACAAAGATCAAGGCGAACAAATTTAACAATGTTTAGCAGGGGCCAGAGTTGGGCTAACATGTCGGCTGATGATCCTGGATCAAGGCCATTCACCAAAGTTAATTCAAAATCACAGTAAAGAGTTCCTACCAGATCCAAGTATCCTAGAGAGTGTAGAGAGAGAAAGTCCAATAGAAAGAGCAATAAGAGAGAGAAAGTGTGGGAAAGAGAGAGAAATGAAGCTTTTATCTCTAACCAGGGAAAAGGAAGAAAAGAGGGGGATTGCAGGCGGTGTTTGGGGTCAGGGATCTAAGGTCAGCCAATAGACGGCTGGTAGTCGGCGGCGACTAGCGGTCGGCAGTGACTAGTAGCCGGCGATGCCAAAACTAGTCAAAAATAGGGGTTCCAACCCTTCAAGTCATGAAATAGGGCCAATCTAGCAATTGGATCTCTAGCCATGACCATAGGTCGCTGCGAAGGAATGGAGAGAGGCCTCAGCGATAAGAATCGGCACCAGAACCTGCCGAAATCGAAAAAAAAAGAGGTTGATTTTCGAAAATAGGGGAAACATGGCATCTCCCTTTTTCGCCAAAAATTCGGCGATCTCCGATCGAGATTGGACTTCCAAGGGTCACTGAAGACGGAGAAGAAGGCAGATCTAATGATTTCGAGTCCTTACCTGGATTCCGACGATGATTTCTTGCAGTTATGGTGCTAGTAGCGATTATCGATCGGAAAAGAAGAACAAAGAAATCTGACGACAACTATGATAAGGGGGTTGGAGTTCTTCAGTGAGATCAAAGGGAAGGTCGGAGGGCTCTAAATAGAGTCAAAGAGCATGGGAATTCATCACTTGGTTGGATTTCTTCTGATGAGGTTGGGAAAAAAAAGGCTCCGATCAGGAGTCTTCTTCCCTCTTCACACGTGCCAGGCACGTGCGAGTTTTTTTTTTCTGGCTAAATCTTTCTCAACTAGGTCGGTCAAATGGACCAGGCCCAGTTCACTAAAAGGGTCGGGTATTATAAAACTACTAATATATTAAAAAAATATATTACCTTGTCTCGTTGAAGATAAAGAGTATTGCATATTATTGTTCCTTTTTTTCACCCTTGTGATGGGATGGAGAAGAAGGATGGATCTATAATGATTTTTGATGTGCCACTAGTGTTCAAATTGGAAAGGATGGATGGCAAGGGGTTTTATTACCTAGACCTTTGTTCGTCCGATTTCTGTCTAACTAAAAATATGCTAAACAGATCGTTGTTAGAACCGACGAACAAAAGTTAAATTTAAATTTACTCTTACATGTTCTACTCGAAGAATAGTGGTTGTAAGAGGTCGATCCACAGGGAGGTGATTGGAGTTGCATAAAAATTAGAACATTCACTCGGATTCAAAATCGATTTTTGAATAATAGAAGAAAAACATTATATCGGGGATGATGATGAATTCTCTAGTCTACTGGAGAATTATTTTTTTATTTAAAAATAATAAAAAGACATGTACTTAGATTTAAAGAGCATTTATATTTTTAACTAATCAAAGAAAAGCTCTGGCATAAATAAAAATGGATGAAAACAAGAAAAAACTGCATAAAGGAAAATTTAATGTATTGCATAAAAAGAAAAATTAAACCATTGCATGAAGAAAACAGAAATTAAACTAAACCTAGAACAAGGATTGCATGAAAAAGAAATGATAGTTTTGATAAAAATAACATCGATTACAAATAACAATGGAGATTAGACCTAATACTTCTTCTCTTTTGTAAATAAAATAAAGAAAAAGAAAGTAGAACAAGTCACTTTTCTTCTCCCTCTCTCTCCCACGGTGGAGCTCCCAAAATAAAATACTTTCTTTATTCCTTTCTTCTTCCCAAGAACAGAGCCTTGCTCTGTTTCTTCTTCTCAACACCCAGCCGACTCCTTCTTTGGTTCCCACCCCAACCGAGCACACCCCCCTTCCTCTTCCTCCTTCTCCTCTTATAGCTGCGGACGGCCTGGAATCGGAAGGTGGGGACGCGGGGAGGAGTTGATCACGGACGAGATCCGGGCGCTGGGATCACGGGCGAGCTGTCACGTAGTGGATCACGGCTGGGATTCCGATGCGGAGGAAGGGCTGAAGCCGAAAGAGCTGAGATGCTACGATTGCGGAGGAGAAGATCACGGACGCGTGAGGGGAGTCGCTGATTTGGGAGGCTGTGAGCTTCCTTCTTTGGGCTAAGAGGGGGATGCGAACGGCTTGAATCCGGAAGAGGGATCTGAGGCTTGGATTTCGGTTTGGGATCTGTCTTGCTGGAAGGGGGGCTGAAGCCGGAGGTGCACGGAAGGAAGGCACGGATGAGGACTTCCTTCTTTGGTTGCTGGGAAGGATGCGAAATCACGGATGGTCGGGATGCGGCTACGATCCGGGAAGAGCTGAGAGCGTGATCGTCGGGAGGAAGGAGACGCGCGGGATGGAGCGGAAGGTGGGCTGCTGGCACGCGATCTCGGCTTGCATCCCGGCTGGAGCTGGGAGGAATCGCGGAGGAGGATGGCGTTGAAGATGTGGACGCGAGCGGCTTGGATCACGGAAGCGAATCGGGAAGGAGGATAGCTGCGTTGGAAGGAGCTGGGAGACACCAAGTTCCATTCAATTAGTCATATAGAAAAAATAGTGTGATATGAAATTTGGCTTGTAGACGGGTCATCTTGGAGGTCAAGTGCAATTCTTTCGAGTCATGGGTCACCCAGCACCTTATAGTTATGATATGGCCAAATTAGATTTGCCCAAAATTCTTTCCCAAAAGCACAAAGAAATTGGACCCGATTCGAATCCGAACTCGACTCGGATCCGAACCCGACTCGGACCCGATTTGAAGTCAAATTTGTACTCAATGTGCATTTTATCTCTAATTTATACTAATCTATGTTAAACCCAAATATAATATTAATCCAGTGAATTTATCATTATCGGTTAACAATAACACTAATTTTAGTAACATGTAGGTCGCACTTTTGTGCTCTCATCAACCTTCAAGGACTTTTACCGCTAAGGTGCCGTCTTTTCAAAGAAGGGAGCAGTAACTACGATGCTACACTAAAGACTATAACTTAAAATGTAATCAAACATGAAAAAAAAAATTTGAGATAAAGTAAAGTACTAATCATTTGATTGGTGAAGGGTATGTTCTTCAAATTACAATTTAGTACATCTCTTTATTAATCATCAGACAGTTGCCCATTTCTCATATTGCACCTATCATTTTTTATTACCATCACCGATTCCACTTTCTATATTTTAATTCTTCGGTAACCGTCTCACGTTCTTTTCTACATCTTCATTCTATATCTAGCTGATGGCTTAGTTGCATGAATAATATAAAATATAATTAGCCTTTAGATCAATATGTAACCTCTTAACTGGATAATAATCATAATCAGCCTATGCTTCTGCCCTCTTCAGGCCTCGACCGATGTCTTGATTAGTCGCTTGGCCTAGTTTGACCAATCGTTCTAATTAGTATTGCTTGGTCTATCTTATGTAATACGCGGTAACACAATCAGCATGCCTAGTCTATCCTCGATCCATCTTTTTACTATTTCGGCCTTCCTCAAACTTGAATATGACATCATTTAAGCTGATCTCCATTATAATGTAAATTGTCTTATTCAATACTTCTCGTTAGTGGCCTCTATGCTCATCTTGTTTAGTCAAGATTCAACGCTCAATCTATTTTTCATTACCAAGACAAGAGTCTTTGATGATTACTTCATTTTGGGTTTGCCACATAGATACTATCTAATCAACCTTTGGCGTTATATCACATGCTAAGATATAATGTAAACACCCAAATATACACACACACACACACACACACATATGGATACATACATTACACACGCACATATACCCACATATGTACATACATACATATGTACCTACATAACATATATATAAAGAGATTTGAAGATTGCACTTTTTCATACTTTATGCTATAGTTTTAAGTTGAATTTAAATATTTTGTATATCATATGGATGCTTTTAAATTAAAAATCGAGTAAACTAGAATCATAGATTGTTCTATATGAACTAATATAATTGGTATGAAGTAAATTAATATTTAGAGATATGATTAGTTTCATGAGAAAATAATTTTTATATTTGAATGAATTATACATATAAATTCATATTATCAGCCTCTCCACCCTCCTCCTCCCCTCTCCCTTTGCAAAAGAAGTAGAAAGCCCCAAAACCATTCTTAATTTTGGATAACATAGCTTGTATATAACTTAAAAAGTACTTCTTTATTGCCCAATCATTATTTATATGTATATTATATCAAATATCAATGAGGTTGTGTAATCCTTGGGTGTTCAAGGAGAAATATAGATATCTAGAAACAAAACTTTTTTTTTAATAAATGTTTATACTATATCATCAAAAGTCCTTCCAAGTCATGTTGGATGGCAAGGATTGTCTCCATCAACTTATGGGATCACTACTCATAAATAATATGAATTCTTTAAAATCTTTTCTGTTATATATATATAGAACACGTCAAGTTACTCGAGATGGTGACAAGCATCCTCATTAACTAAGATTATGTCTATATATAACACTGTACATCATTTATCAACTAGTAGAATGAAAATCAATGATTAGATATCTCTTTCTATATATTATATTATTTTACATTGCTTATAATAAGGTTAATCTCTTTTGTATGTATAATAGAACATGTGGTCTTCTATTATTTGTATTTCACGTAGTATTTCTAAACAAAAGTTTATGGAATTAGAAGCGCCATAGACAATCACTCTAAGCAAATTTCTTTTGATAAAAGAATTAAAATTTTTCCAATGGAAATGTTCTTAACTAAGCAAATACAATTAGACATAAATGATAAATATTAAGATTTATTCGTTTTTCATTATTTTCAATATACTATTTGAAAAAAATAGTGGCCGCAAGTATAAAGATATGGAGTTAGAGACTGAGAGGTTGTGTTACCAAAAAAAATGAGAGAATCATGAAAAGAAGAGGGCTAGAATTTCTAACAAGTAGTAATTAAGCAAATTATAGGAGTATGGAAATAATTTAATGCACACAAAAAGGAATCACCTTACAATGGACACTTAATCTCTTTTGATGGATAGTACAGTATCATTTTATATTCTTCTTTGCATTTTTCTAACAAAGTAAAAATGGATTAAAAATATAAATTCACTTGCTATCACAATTTGATAAACTTGATATCAAATTTCTTGATTTCTTTACTAAAGAATAATTTCAATACTTGATATATATATATATATATTGATTTTAATAACCACCAAGTATTTCAATGTAACTATTATTAAACTTGCATATATATTAGCAAAAAGGATTTTTTGCATGAATACTCTCCTAAATATCGAATTTTGCATGAACACCCTTCCAAAATTGATATTTGCATTTATACCCTTGTAAAACATTTGTTTTGCCATTCTACTCTTTTTTTATTTTTGTTTTTGCATATGTATCCATGCTATCTAACGATGTTAAAAAATTAATGGTTTTAAATTAAAATGACTAAGATACCCTTAATGAGTAGACATGCAAATAGATCGTGATTCTGATCGAAGAAGAAGATAGGAACAATAGCATAATTTTAAAATTTTATTTTATTTTTAATTAATATAAATATGATTTTTCTTAACACCGTTAGAACAACTGTTATATTATGGGCATTTGTACAATGACAAAATTTTATAAGGGTATGCATGCAAATATCAATTTTGGAAGGATATTCATGCAAAATTTAATATTTAGAAGGGTATCCATGCAAACAACCCTAGCAAAAATTGCTCATGCAGCACATGGATAACTCCATTTCTTACATGATATATTACATAGTGCAATGATTTTTTTTCCCCTGAAGGCATCAATGTGAAGCTCGTTTTAGAAGTATATATAGATCATACCTCCTTATTTAAATTTTTAGTATGCTAGTTTTATTAAATCAACAATCTATATGTTGTGTTTACGAAACTTAGCATTCAATTTATCACTCTAATAAAACCTACATGGGGTATAGTGAAATAGTAATAATGCATATGGGAGAAATGTACTAACTAATCACAAGTACACTATTTTCCTCTCTTTGTTTTGAATTTCTTTTGTTGATTACAATCAATTGATCCAAATTTCACTTTTTAAATTCTGTTTTTATGGCTATTTTTTCATCTATTCCTTAGCATATGTACATACGAAAATATAAGTGTGTACATAGAACAGAAAAAAACCCTATAAATGGTATAGCTATGCATAAAATAAGGTACTAGTGTATAAAATTATATATTGAGAAGCTTAGAAAGTACAGAAAAAAAATTCAAGCAAATGAAGGCACCGTTTAGAAGGGGGATAATGGAGTTTATCCTAGGGATGATTTCTAACAACTCCATATATTATGCAAAAAACTTTAGATCATTTATTCAGTCAAACTCTTATTATTATACTTATATTCGATATAACACCTAGGATCCTATGGTACAAGTTTAAAACCAATATGACTTGGCTTAAATACCTCACTTATACCCTCTATTATATGACTTGGTTTAAAACCAATAACCACCAAGTAATTAACAAAGAAAATGACCAATTTAGACCTCCAAAAATATAAAATAAAATAAAATGTAATAATACTATAAAATATTATCATATAATATCAAAATTTAATGTAATCTTATCATATAATACAATACCATATAATACAAAGAATAAAAATCCACTTTTTGATTTATTTTATCCATTCTATGATGAAATAAAGAGACATACATGTTACACCATGATTTTAAATCAAAAGAGAGATTTCAAGAAATATCAGGTTTATTCACTCTATCAACAATCAAGTCAGATCAAGTGCATAAAGATGATCTACCTTTTTCCATTGATTCCTATAGGTTGGATCAAAAAAATTCTTAAATGAAGTATTTAACTCTATAAATAAATCGAAAAAGAAATCTTTATTGGTTCTATCTCTTTTTATTTATGAAGAGAATGAATCTTTTTATTGAAGAATCAAAAAACGTTAATTTGGATCTATTACATTGATGACTAGATTTATTCCCACTTAAGCTTTGTTAGTGGCCTGGCCAAGTTTATAAATTTTTCTAATTCTTGAGGTTAGCAATGTACAACAGACAAATAAGTTCATTTTCTTTTCTAGACTCATTACTTGTTTTCATCATGTGAAAGTTAGAATTAATTTCTGTTTAATTACTTTTATCCATGTGGGGAGGAGAAAAACATTTTTACTTGGGCATAAGTTTATTCTGCACACAACAGAGGGTTCCATTTTTCTCTTAATAGGAGTTCTAAGTATTGTTTTATATGATTTTAATGAAGCATTATTAGATTTTACAAGAATAGCTAATCAATCATAGCCTATAACATTAAAAATAATATAATATAATATGATATAATGTTATTAAATTATATTTATATAATAACATCATTATAATATTAATCATAAATATAATATCATATAATATGTAAATATTATTATAATCTTAATATACAAAATAATACTACATAATATCATGATATATAATACAATATCATAGCATAATATTCTAAAATTTAATACTACATGATAATATTATCATACTATAAATTATATAATAGTATTATCATACTATACTATATAATATATAAAGAATAATAGGGATTTGAAAACTTGTTCAATTTTATAAAAAAATATATTTTTTGTCCACGTATCTCAAAATAACATCTAAAAGCCATTCTTTATCCTCTATCAACTTCCAAATGTATAATAAATATAACTACAACCATTGCTTAGCATAACATCATTTTTATCCAAATTGAAAAATTATACCTATTTATGCTTATATAAATTAATATCTTTAGTATAACTTTTTCTTATCCTCAACAAGAAAATCCATACTTGATCCAAATAATGCCTAAGAGTCGGGATTGGAAGTATAATCTAAATAGATATTTTAAATTGTCGTTAGTTTACTTACCTCGTTTATCTTGCTAACAAAGAGATGAACAAATTGAAGTGCATGTGCCAAAGATGGTAGTATTTCTAGAGATGGCGGAGTTTCATATTATGATATAAAATAAAAATAATAAAAAGATAAATAAAATTGTAAAATATACCATGATATAATAAATCTTTTTGTCTTTTGGTGAATAATCTAATGGATGGACAAAATTTAATACCTTTTACCATTTGCAACATAGAGTCGGTTTAGGTTTCAATTTATTGAGTCCACATCTTTTTCTCAACATCAAACATGTGGATGAGAAAATATTCTAATGTACAAAAGAAATAAAATTTTAATAGAATCTAAATTTAAGAAAAAATTACTGTTAAATATTGTTAGGGTCGAGATAGTTTTAGGGTTTTAATATTCATTTCATCATCCATCCTCAGGTGGCATTTGGTGACTCAAATAGGTCCACCAATGTGATCATAGATCACTAGTGACCCTTATCTAGGGTATTCTGATCTTCGATGATCTAAGATCACCATATTTAATATGCTATGTTATAGTCATTAAAGATTTTCAAATATCCACAAGTACCTATTTGATATTCCATGAAAATTCAAGATCATTGACTAAATACCAAAACTACTCCTAATATATTCTATAAAAATATATTTATCAATTATATAAAATATATTATAAATAGAATATTAATATATTCCATGAAAATATATTTATTAGTCCTATAAATTACTAATGCTACAAAGATATATTTTAATTGTTATTATAGAAATAATATTTTTATATATACTTATAGTATATTATTTTTAATAGTAATATGTTTTAATTAAAAAATAAGACAAATAGAAGCAACATATTAAATAATTTTTTATATCAATATAAAGTACATTAATATATTTCTATTATAATTATATTATATATTATAATTATATATTATAAATATAATACATAATATTAATATAATATATTAATAGTATATTGATATACTTATTTTTTTGGGCTAAACTGATGAGTATTGTTATTTTCAAATTTCAATCTAAAATGATTGCTCTGGAGGATATGAATCTGATCTCAAGGATAGATATGTGATGTTTTGAGAAGTAAAGGTGATTCACGATGGCTCCTATAGGGGGCGTTTGGTAACCCCAACAAGATCACCACGGTGATCTAAGAAAGATAGTTTGGTCAACATATTTTAATATAAGATCACCGCGCTCCGGTGAGGTTGGATACCCATTCTCAAGGACGGATTTTCGATTACTGGATTGAACTGTGATTTGAAAAATGGGAGTGATCCGATATTATTGTCATGTAAGATTACTAAGATGTAATCAACTACGATGATTTTATCATTTTTATCTGAATTATTTACGATCTTGGAGTTATCACACCATGCCAAACGCCCCCACATAGGCATGACGCAACTAAATGCAGTGATCTCGCGATCAAACGCCTCCTTGTTGCGACGGCAAGTTGGCAGGTAAATTGTGATTCTTCCTTTCCAAGCCCAACGGTCAGCTCGACTCAGACACGGATCATGTATCACCTATCACCCGGCGGTGACGGCAACCAAACCAGGAGAGAAAATCTACCAGCCGTAAAGAAAACAAGACTCCATATTTTGAGTTCCGCCGAGATCCGTCGCAACTTCCGTCGCTTCCATTCCCCCGGCCCCGGAGATCCACTTCCCGTCCCCCCTTCCCCTCTTCGAGCTCCTGTTTCAATTCCCGACCTCCTCCCCCTCTCCTCTTTCCTCTGCGTCGACGGATGAGAGATTTGGTGGCGAGATGATCGTACGGACATACGCCCGGAGGACCCGCTGCGGCGTCGGCCGGAGCTTATCCGAGCCCATCCTCCTCGACGGCGACTCCTCTTCCTCCGGCGGCGGTGGAGGCGGGGGAGCGGTGGAGGACGCCGAATTCCTCGACCTCCCCCTTTCCCAGGACGGCTCCCAGGACCGCCTTACCCTCGCCGCCTTCTCCTCCCAGGATTCCTCCCCCTGGTCCCTCGACCCCGCCGACCCCTGCACCGCCCCGATCCGCCCCGACCCCCACGACCCCACCCTCCTCCTCCTCGGCGACTCCTCCGATGGGCCGCGGAATCCGGGAAAGAGGCAGAGGAATTTGGAGCGGGAGGTCAAGAATCCTCCGACTAGGTTTGCGGCCGTGGCGGCGGCGACGGCGACGCTGATGGAGGCGCAGGAGTTCGGGGAGATGATGGAACACATGGACGAGGTGAATTTTGCGCTGGATGGGCTGCGGCCAGGGCAGCCGGCGCGGATCCGGCGGGCAAGCCTGCTGTCGTTGCTGTCGATATGCGGGACGGCGCAACAGCGCCGACTTCTTCGGGCTCAGGGGTGAGTAAATGGGAAACCTTTTCTCCTGCCCTTTTGCTTCTTTCTTGTTTCTTCCGCTCTTTGTAAGAGATTCTTGAAATTCGTGGCTTCTCACTTTGTCTCACCAACGAACCGTTCATGATTGGCGCTGAAATTGATGTCTTAGTGCCGCTCTTTATAAGACATTCTTGAAATTCGTGGCTTCTCACGTTTTCTCATCAACGAACCTTTCATGATTGGGACTGAAATTAATGCATTATTCCAAGTTCTTGGAAATTAAGGTCTCACCAAGAGAAATCATCAAAGAAAATATCTTAGAGTACAAAAGCACCTGCTTTACAGGAAACGGTGCAATGGTTCAAGAACACTATAAGTTTTTTTTCTTGCTGTGGAATTGTTCTGTCTTCATGGTTAAACACGACCATCATGAGGAGTAGAGAACCCATTAACTGATTCGAGCATCAGTATTGTTTCTTTTGAGCCTGAAATACCACGAAAGCCTTTAATCACCCAGAAACCTTGTTGGAATAATCAACTTGTTATGGTTTGAAGTAGTAAGATGCTGACCGGCTGTAAAGGAGTTTTCCAACCAAGTATCGACCAAACAGAAGTACCATCTCTTACCTTGATAAAATTATTAGCCTATAATTATATACATCTCATGTGATGTTTTCTCTTTAAAAGATGGAGAAATTGTCTCAAGTCTTTAGCAAGAAGTTCAAGATTTTCTTCCGCATTTAGTAAATAACCGAGTCAAAGTGCTATCTTATTATATATGAATCATTACAGCTATACCCTTTGGAGGGCCAAACTCATCTTTGATGCTTTATTTTGGTCACTATCTTTTGTCCTTATTCTTCTACACATTGTGAGGACTCATGCGTGTGTGTATTTGGTTCCATATCGGCTATGCACTGGGTCAATTGTGGGTACTTATATTGGGTCAAGGAATCCAAATAATATCTTCCGACTAGCCTTTTTGAACGAGATTCTGAGTTGTTACAAATGATATCAGAGCGGATCTGGCTCATAGCCTATGTGGACTAGGGGACACTGCAGTACAGGTTCATGAGGGCTGACCACGGGTCGACTGTGGTGCTGGTAATTAGATTTGAATGGATTTAGACCCTTAGCCTAGCAAGGACGTCAGGGCTTAAACGGAGGGAGTATGTGAGGATCTATATGAGTGTGAGTTTAGATCCATATCGGCTATGTATTGAGTTGATCTTGGGTGTACTTATACAGGGCTAAGGAATCTAAATAATATCTTCTTGCTAGTTTTTTTGGATGAGATTTTGGATTGTTACACACACTTTCCTGGATTATAATATGGTCCAA
Source organism: Phoenix dactylifera (assembly GCF_009389715.1). Taxonomy (NCBI): domain Eukaryota; kingdom Viridiplantae; phylum Streptophyta; class Magnoliopsida; order Arecales; family Arecaceae; genus Phoenix; species Phoenix dactylifera. The sequence continues at coordinate 41,020 of NW_024069106.1, forward strand.
TTTTTTGACTTCCATCCTTATGCAAATAAATGCTTATAAACCATTATGGAAATCTAAAGATTGGTGCTTTAATTTGGCATAAACATATTGCTATTTGATATTACCAAAAGAATGGCATTTTTGGAGATTGGCCGGCGATCTAGCAAATACAAGTGGATCTGCTGGGTCCAAGTATTTAACCATCAAACAAAATTGGTTTTAGATAGCCGAAACACATGGCTTATTGATCCTGGCTAGAAGGGGGAACTAGCCTATACAAGCTTCTCATCCCATCTCTTTAGATTTTTAGCATCTACACCAGTTTGTTTATGGAATTGCCTTCCACTATAGTTAACTTCCTCAAGAACCACTAAAATCTCTTAGAATATTTGTTGTTCAATTATATTTTAACAAATTTAAGGGGTCTTAGACTTCGGAAGTGTTCGAACAAATGGAACATAATTAAAAGTTACTTCAAGAGGACCTTTGAAATCATGAATGCTTAATTTCCGAGGAAGAAGAAATAAAACCAATTGAGTTTAGTAAACAAGGAGAATTGGTTTGCTATTACCTTTTCGGGGCCAACTTTGTAAACTTCTCTCTGAACAATCTTAGTTGACTATTGTTTCATTACTTAGTACCATTCGTTGTTTAAAGGAATTCATAAAATTGCGAAAATACTTGTTATTTGGTCAAAATTTCTCAATTTAAAAGGTTTGGAACATGGGAGACCAAGCATCTTAGACGTATTTGTGCATGGTTAGATGTCATTCTTGAATTATTTGACTTGCAGGCTATAAACATGCTAACTAAAAAAAATATGTTTGGGATATGAACTGATCATGAAACTATGGTGAGACAAGTGGAACATAATGCATGCAAGCTTTAAACATGCATGTCTCCTAGCCTATTTTGCAATTGCCTACATTGATGACGTCCTTATCTTCAGCAAGGCAAAAAGCTTAAATGCCGTATCCTACCTTCTTTAGTGACTGCTTCTAGATTGTAGTTGGTAAACACCTAGCTTTCCCTAAGAGTAGGACTCTGTTTGATCTCCCTAATCGCTAACAAAGCAAACACAACCAAAAACACGAGGAGAAATAGGAAAGACAGGGGTGAGTCAGGTGCTCGAAGGTTCTAGGGCAGCAAGTTAGTTTTCAATCTTTGAAGCTCTTCCCCCTTAATGAGTCTCTCAAAAGCCGCCATTTTTGAGTTCGGAGGGCTAAATCAAAAATGTTGAATTGTCACTAGCTGTTAGTAGCCAATAAGCAAGGATTTGCCTATCTGAGAATTCAAAGTCAGTTTGCTTAACTCTTTGCGCAGTTTCATAATGTTCCTCACCAATCCTAGATATGCCGCATCCACCGGTAATGGCCGATCGTAATCTGAGCAAAATGAAGGTTGCGTTAATGATAAAGATCTCTGGGGAAACCGCTAAAAAAAGACGGCGGGAGTCATTGGTTCAAATCCAATAGTATAGTAGCCCTCGAGAAGGCGTGCGCGGACCTGGTGTTGACGATCCCCGCTGGGCCGAGTGTTCGCCCACTTAAGAGTCTTCGCCTTTAGAGAAAAAAAGTGACTCTTGTACAAGAGCTTATGGTCAAGATTTCCAATTGATGAAAAAGGGTGATTGGGGGGGGGACGATGATTAATATGGGGGAGCTACTCCCATGTCACTTTTAATTTTTTTTTGAAGGGGGGAGGGTATGTCTGAGGTTTCCTTGTTGTTGGTATTGCTTGGTTGTTGAAGCCTTGTTTGCAAGGTTCAGCTACAAAATTCACAAATAATACTAGGGTCATTAGACATTACCTAATCCTAGCTTTGTATCAGCTGGGTGCTGAATTTGAACTTGTAGACGATACATATTTTGGTGGTCAAGGGGCTTCCCTTATTTGGGAGGTCACAAACTTACAATCTCATAGCAGTGATTTGAGTTCCATCAAACGATGCCAGATGTCCACTTAAATGAGGATTTAGTTTGTCCTTTACAAACTTAAATTGCACTCCATATTGAACTCAGAGAAGTTTAAACTTAATGTCAATATCATGCTTCCATATGCCATTCACTTGCATGGGCAATGATATAACACCCTTAAGGCAACCATGATGGAACTAACATGATTAATTCTAAATAAATTTTATCACTCCTTTTGTTGAGACTAGCTTTCAACGGAGTTACTAGTCACACCATCAAGTTGGTGATCACTTGATTAATTTAAATTACTGAACTCATCCACCTCTCTTCAAGCTCTTGGAAAGTAATGATGACAACTTCCTACTAAAGAATAATAGAAATTTAACACCAGGCATACCGGTTAAATTTATGCCTTTTTATGAACTTTTTCTCATCCATAATCGATCATAGGTTGACATCTTTAAGACTGCCAAAATATTGAACTAGAAGGCTAGGGGTGGTTATCTTTAAATGCTGAGGGATTGAGACCCTTTAATATAGTCCAAATGCGATGTTTAAGACTCCATTTCACAAACATAAGTCTCTTAACTAAACAGAAACTCGTCTTGAAATCATTCATCCTACATGCTATTGATCTTTGAATTCAAGGGCATCTGTTTCAGTTTCATTTCCAACTTTATTGAAGCTGTGTGAATGACAGCTTTTGAAGCCACCGCATTCTTTGAATTTCCATAATGCAACTTCAATGTTTTCCAATGAACATATTTCAGTTCTGGTCTGTCAATCTTAGGTGCTTCCCAAGTGTTCCTTGCTTCTCCTTTGCCAATTTATCTACAAATACTCCTTGTATGTACTTTCTAGTCATTGGACCCTGCAAGTGGCTTACAAACCCTAACCTTTTGCATTTGAACAGAATATGGTTATTCTACTCTCTAATTTGGTAATTGCAATCTCCATAAAGATGCTTCTAGATAGTTCCTTTCCCCTATCCTGAATCACTCTATCTCTCCTCCTCCTCACATCATCTTGTCATATTTGTACTACTGGACCCAGCCTATGCTCTTCTCTTTTCTCTTGAACTTTGTCAGAACTCACCATGTCAAACTACTGTATCTCTTGGTACCCATTTCTTTTTGTTATAATTGTTCAAAAGTCCATTAGTTTCTGTTTTTAATGTTCAATGCATTTATCTGGAGTTGGTCAAATAATTTCTGAATGTCATGGTGTTTGATGCAAGCCCAATAATATGTATTATAAAATCCAGTGGAGACTCATGTTTTTCTCCAATGTGTAAATTTGGCCGTTGTGTTTCTCAACATTAACATTTGTGAATTCTCAGACCGCATTCAGCTTGCTATAGTACTGTGTTATATTTAATATTGCTACTATTTCTAGTATTTAATGAATCTACATATCTGAAAGAAAACCTTTTTGTCTTATATATGGTGAAAAGTGGTGAATATATTGTCATGGCATCCAATACACGTTGGTGACAGCCATAGGATGAGCACACACAGACACAGATGGACTTTGCTCCTCTCAAGAGGAGAAAATATCTACTTCTCTCGACTCCAAAATCAATAATTAGATAGCTAGCTTGAAGATCCACTACTGATTATGACTTATACCACTAAAAATTTCAAGAAACCGAAAATCACATATTTTGGTGGCCATCATGGGGACACAAAAATGAATAATTTTTATTGTGTCCACAAAAATGAACAATTTTGATTGTGCTAGTGTGTTAAAATACATGGTAAAACATTTAAATCGAGAATCTACTTTATTGATTATGATCTACACATGTTAAGACATATATAGATTGAAAAGTGTAGATTTTAATTCTTAGATAATAGCAAGACATCATCTCATATCATTTTATCTATTCATTTTTGCATCTACTTGATGCATAAGTTAGAGATCATCAAAGCATGTGTTTTTTATTTTTTTTTTCTCTAGTCATTTTTAGTGGTATAGATCATGATGTCTGAATCTTTAAGTTGGATGCTCCATTATATATATTTACATATAATGTTTGTATGTTTATAAATATGTATGTATTGCCACTTTCATTTAGTTTATGTATTGTCGTGCATGTTTTGCTCATATGCTAAACCTCTTCAATGTCTTCCAGAATGGCCCAGAGAATAGTTGATGCCATTTTGCATATCAACTTTGATGATTCTCCAAGCACCGTTGCTGCTGCTGCTCTAATCTATGTGTTGGCGAGTGATGTAAGTTCCTCATAAATTATGTCAGAATGATATGTTTGATTTACTTTGGCTGCGGATTGTACACCGCTGTAGAACTAACTTGGAATTTTTGATTTTTTTAATCCTGATATTTGTAAAATCTTTCCTTGCTATACTCATAATTATATAAGGATAATAGAGCTAGTCTTTGAATTGCTTTTGTTCATAATGTTTGCTATTCATATGTCTTGATCCTTCAGGGTTTTTGTTAGATGTTGTACCCAATCTAATCATATGGGGTGCCTTGAACATGTTAGTTGACAGAATGCTTATGAATCCTAGGATTATTCTGCTTTTATTTTTCCTCTGTTGTATTTATGGGTATTATGAAATACAAATAAGAATGTTCAATGAAAGGAAGTGGAAGGGTAACTTGTTTGAAAAGGACAGTAGGAGATTTAGAATCCAAACAGACAAACGTACAGGTCAAAGCCACTCTTATTCCATGAATCATAATCCTTCATTTACATTAGTTTTTAATTAACCCATAGGTGCTCCATCTTTTATGATGCAATTGAAAACAGAGGAAGTAGCTAGCTGGAAAAGGAAATTGCAACCTTTGACTACATGGAGCGATTGATTCTTCTTTTTGGTAACATCATGAGCAAAATCTCATCCACACAATTGACCAGATAACTGAAATATTTGACAAACATTAAAAACCTTTTGTTGAAATTGAATATTTTAATAGAACATCAAGAATAGCTTGCCAATAATAGATCCTATAGCATGAGAAACTAACATGATCAAACACAACATTTGATAGGGGAGTATAAGGGAAAGACGTACAGTTGGTAATCAAACTTGTAGTTAAGGTGACATTTTCTTTTTTTTTTCTTTTGTTCCCTCCTTTGTGGAATTTTCGTATAAAGTATTAGAAATATAGCCTGTGCTAGGTATGTGAAATTGCTTAGTTTGCAATACTCCATTTTATTGGGAGGAACATAATCATGAAATTTTTTATTTACAAGATTCTTTAGTATCAGATGGAACATTGAATGCTGACATCCATTCAATATTTAATTTGGGATTCTTCATATAAAATCTTCAAGCAATTTTCAAAAACTGGATCGGACACTACACTACAAAGTACAAAAGATATCTAGTTGGACTCATATTGTTTCAACTTTCAACCAAGTGTTTTACCTAAGGTACACTATCTCAGTATCAGACCCCATACTGGTGTTATACTACCACTATATTGGTACGGTACGATACAGGCTGGTTTAGCATACCGAGTGTCTGTACGTTTTTCATACTGTATACCGATACCAATCACTACGGTACGGTGCACGCTATACCGTTCGGTTTGGTACGGTATCGCGTACCATGGTTTTACCCATGGAACTATTAGTTGAGATGGTCTTTATATTATTCCTAGCTATAATAGGTTTGGGCATAGATTTGCAAAACTATATCTTTTTTAAAATATCTGAATTAAGGATCACCGAATCGGTACCGGTAGGCATACCGGTCGGCCACCGGATCGGTTTGATACCGGTTTATGTCGATACGAACCGGTACCACGGGTTCAGCCTGGTCACACATCCAAAAGTCCAAAAAAATTTGGAATTGATACAGACCTGTTCGGACCGGCTGGTTCAGGCTGGTACGGGCCGTTACAGGCAGGTATGGGTCGGTACCGTCCGGTACTTTTTTTTTTCACCGAATCAGACCGGTTCGGTATAGGTTGAACCGGCCGATACGGGCTGGTTCAGCATTCCTTGATCTGAATCTATCCACCTCAAGTTGAAAACTTGATCTGGTGATTGGTTTGGAACGTGCATTCTACTTTACCCAATAATGGCGCTAACTAACAACAGCTGGTTAAAGTATTTACAATGAAATTAATCTGAAATTATTATTAATCAGTTTCTTCTGGGAAAATTTATCTTACTATTGTATCCACAAGTTCAGTAATATGCACTCTTTGAAAAGGTTTGTGATCTTTGGAGCCGAATTTGTGTTGGGATATATTCTGAAATAATGTATGTGTATACTTTACACTATTTTCTGGAAGCTATTTCTGTATTGCACATTCAGACGATAACATCTGTTATAACTGTGGCTGTTGTTTCTATTTCACATGTGAGGTTTGAAACTGTGTGCAAAATATGTTTCGTGACTTGAGTGACTATACTTATTAAGCTTCACTTTCTCTCCAATATTCTTGATGAATCCTCATAATTATTTAGGTTAGAGCATTTTCCTTACTGTTCCTTTTTAAGCTCCTTGATATTTTTTTCAGGCTCAGGATGACCATTTGCTGGATTCACCATCTTGTATTCACTTTCTTATTAAGTTATTGAATCCACCTGTGGCTAATAACGTGGAGGACAAGATAGCAACCATTGGCTCTAAGATTCTTGGGATACGTAAACCTCACATACAGAGTGGGATGAATAAGGGAACAGACTCTAGCTCTACAGCAATCATTTCAAAAGTTCAGGAGATTCTTTTAAGTTGTAAAGAGATAAAATCAAGCAATGGGGATGATGAGGGAGCAGAGAGGCCAGAGCTGAGTTCAAAATGGATAGCTTTATTGACTATGGAGAAAGCATGCTTATCTACTGTATCATTTGAAGGTAGGCCAAATCCCAGGTTTTCAAGGTCACTGATTTGCTATCTTGGAAATTCTGCTAATACAGTGTTTTGAATTGTTTGGTCAAACTTAATGATTAACTACATCAGTTCATTTGAAGATAGATCAAATCCCAGGTTTCAAGCTCACCAATATCGTGTCCTATCTTGAAAATTCTGCTGGTATATTGTCATGAATTGTTTGGTCATAATTTACACACAACTGCATTGAATTCAGCTGGATTTATTTTCTTGGTTATTTTCTGAAATAGACTGGTAGAATGTTTAAATTCTACCTGCATAACCATTATTTGAAGATTTGGGAGTTTGCAGATTTAACTGCACAGATTAACCATGAAGTGAACTACAAGTTTATTCTAAAAGAAGGCTATCTATTGTTACTACTAACAAATAGAACCCTATTGCTCATAAGAAATTGTTAAATAACTACATATTTTTCTTGCTCTTCATTTATATATATTTTGAAATTTCAGCTTATTGGTTAAGCAATTTATTCTTATGTAAGCTATTTGTTATCCTATGCACATCATGATATGATTCCTCTGATTTGTCATTCCCATTATACATTGTTTCATCGTAGGTTTAAATTACTTTTGACCAAGGGTCGTTATATTGGTGCGTGCCATCCTGCACCAGGCATACTATCTTGTACCAGCCTACCAGGCATACCGTACAATATAGTACTGGTATGGGGTGTACCGAGTTTCGATATGCCGAACCGACCCTCCAACTGAGATTGTGAACCTTGATTTTGACCAATAGCTGTTGTTTTAAATTTTCCTACTTTCATGCCTTCTTTTAGACGCATCTGACATGGTAAGAAGGGTTGGAGGAAATTTTAAGGAGCGATTGAGAGAGCTTGGAGGACTGGATGCAATCTTTGATGTTTTGGCCAGCTGCCATTCCACCATGGAGGTCAGTGTATCTTTGGACTTATTTGTTGCTAATTCCTGATAGATAATCGACACATGTTAGATTAGACAAGTACTATGAGTATAAAAGATGTTCATATATATTACAATTATATCATTGTGATGTGGATTATACATTTTCCGCATTACTTTTAGAACTAACATCATTGATAGATGATAAGCAGTATGAGAGATTAATTATCATATGCTAAAAGTGTATGCTATTATAATTTGGAAAGCAGCCATTTTTATACCTAAATCAGTCTATTAATCAATTTCCACTTCCAAGAAATATTTGCTACTAAATGTTTCTTTATTTGAACAAATCTCTTAACAGCAAAGTCAACTTTGATCAACTAATATGCTTCTACATGTATCTTTCAAGAACTTCCTTTGATACCTTTGAGTTTTATCTTATCCACTAATTTGATGGTGGTCACACCTGAGCATGTGGAGAGGATTGTTGCATAGACCTTGGAGAAAGGCCAATATAATGTCAAGCAAGGTCCGCCGTACCGGCCTGTATCGGTTCCGTACCCGTCTTGTTGAATGGCCGAGTTGTGGGGTTCCACGTATCGGCTCCGTACCGGCCCTGTACCGGCTCTGTACTGGTTCTCCAACGATAAGCTTCTGGTACCGGACTCCACGTTGATCCAGTACCGGTTCAGGACGGTACCGATACGTACAGGCCCGTAACGACTAGTACAGGCCGGTACGGCAAATCTTGATGTCAAGTGATTTTTTCTTTTCCTCTTTCTTTTTATTAATGAGTATGCTAACTACAGGCAAAACAAATTGTCATATAACTAGAGAAGGATCGAGGTTGGCTATTTATGGTGTTGGGCACGTTAGAATTTTGAATATAGACATTGTTTCGTATCCGCATCTTAGCCTTCTCCTACATGCAAATTTTTCTAGAGTTTCGCACTTCTGGCAAGCTACAACAATTCATATGTTCTCTTACATGCATTTCACGAGCCAAACATTAGTTGAGGGTGTGTACCGTATTGTACCTACCCGTATTGCTTAGTTTCGGGAGGTACCATGAAAAATGTGAGAAAAAGGGATTGAGGGCTATCTTGTTATGGGTTGTGTACTGTATCGCACTGGACATATACCATACCGAACTAGTAATATGTTGGTATGTTATCTGGTACAGAGATTGCAGATCTTTGGATCAATGGTATGTGCCAAAACTAACATATTCTAAAATAATGAAAATTATAGGTACTAATTGGTACGGCTGGTACGGTATTGTTGGTGCACATCAGTACAGATAGGTGTAGAGCGGTACAGTCATTATTGTACTAGTATAATTGTTTCATCATCTTGACACCCATACTGGTGCTAGTTTCATGTTGGAAAGGTATGATACTAGTCGTGCCATCTGTTTTGGTGGTTTTGAAATGATGGTATTATGTAATACAATTTTAATTGAGATGGAAATTAAAATGAGACCCAATTAAACTATGTGATGAAGATACCATACTACAATTTGCTTGGTTTAACTATCTTTTTTATGATATACAAAACATAAACTGAAGACTTATCTAAAGTAGGGTCTAAAAAGCCTATTTTAAACACATGAAGGGGATGGAAATGTTATTTAATACACGGCATCATGATTTGAGTGCCATAAATTGGTCATTCAAGCAATTTTGGTAATCTCATTAACATTAGGTGGATAAATGAAGAGGTGCCTGTAAGCTGTTATGAAGCTAACAAAATCGTTTGTGTGACTAAAGGAATATTTAATGATGAAAGCACTAAGGCATACAATATTGTATGATTCAAAATTTCGAGCAACAAAAAAGGCCCAAGCAAGTTGAATATGGCAGAGATGAGAATGTTGAAATATATGTTTTAGAAAATTAGGAATGGTAGGATGAAGAATGATGAAGTGTAGGAGTTGCACTGTTTAGGTTTGAGTGATAGAGAACTAATTGGGATGTTATGGATGTGCAAAGATCTGAGGAGGCCCTGCTAGGGTGAGAGGTCTATTCTGTGTCTAATATCTATAGCTTTATACAAATGGAGTAGTGAACTTCAGCTAAGATGGATGGATATATGTGAAAGAATTTAGATTAACGTGGACTCGTGGAGTAACATTAGAGGTAGCCCGCATAGGGATGTTTGGTAAATAATTATTCACAAAGCTCATCTAAGATTGCAATGCTTATGGTCAATATTGAGCATGGGAACATCAGTGCATCATTATGTCCTTTTGTCCTCTTTATGGAACGCAAGGTGGCAGCTCGCTCTCTTCTTATTTTTCTTGATTAGCTATCCACTCACAAAAAACCCTTTTTTCTTTCACATAACCCTTGGAAGGGGAGGGGGTTCGGGGGAGGGGAAACCTTCCCTTCCCCAGATCTCGACGGTGAATTCATAAATCAAAACTTCCGAAGGCTAAGAAGTTAGTGCCGGAGAAAGAGCACGTCGAAAGGAAAAGCCAATCTTTTGCAGGGGAGCTAAGCTAGCGGATCAGAGATAGAACCATTAGTGCCAGCTCTTGGGCAAAGTTAAGTAAAGTAAGAAGAGCTATTTTCAATAAAGCAAACGGATTTAGAATCTGCTTATTCAATCTCTTGTCCAGATTAATCTCTCACTCCACCAGGCGGTTCGTATGTTTCTATGACCCCCAAGACGGAGCGAGACGGATACGCAGATCGCGAAAGTCAACGCACATGCGGACTCTGCCGTCCTTTTTTAGGACAGGAACTATGTTGGCTAAGCTCGATGATAGGAGCAGAACGTCGGACATATTCACTTTGGTTAATCGAGATTCGAGGATCGGATGGATGCTGATACCTGGACCTCGAATGGAGGGATGGCAAAAAGATTGGATGCGGATCACCGGCGGAAGTGAGTTTGAAGTGAAGGCTGGAGAGCTGAAGAAGATCCCACCCCCCGAACCCCCGGTGTTCTCAAACGGCGAAGCTTCGCTCGCCCCCTAAGGGGGTGTTCTTCTATAAGCCGAAGATTAAGTGTGACTTAACACTTGCTGCTGTCCTCGGCTCTGCTACCAAAGTGGCAGCATCTAAGAGGCGAGTTCCGTCGTAGCTTCAGAGAACTTTCTAACTCCTTCTGCCTTCACTTGGATCACCAAATATGTCATCATAAAGTGCTTGCTTACATTTTCCAACAATACTTGTTTAATAGCCTGTAGTTGGCATCAAACATTTTCTTTTTCTAATTATTGCATGATTTTATCTATCTTGAGGAAGTTTATAAGGGTGCTTGACATCCATCTCTGTGACACTATGAAATCTCCTAAATTCAAGCACGCATCTAGTCTTTTGTCAAGGAAAAAAGTGAAGCCACAAATACCACTAATATATTCGTTGTAGAGGTTTATTTAGATTTTCCAGTGGAACATTAAACAATAAGAAAAAACTTGTGAGGAAGCCCATTGAATTGGTTATCGAATTGGCTAGATGAATGCATATGCATCTGCTACTGTACCAACCACTTACACATGATGGTCTGTTGCGAACTTGTGATTTTAGTATTGTGGTCTTGTTTGATACCCATATTCCTTTGTTTTGCTGTGTTTTCATTAACCAGTATATAGCCATAAAGTTCTTGTAGTGTTGTGCCAAATATAACCATAATAATAAACCAATAAGTCTTTCAAGTTCTATATGGATTCAGTTTTATATGTTCTACTAGTTGTTTCTATCTTAAGGCAAGGAAAGTTGAACCGAACAGAACTGGCTGATTCAGCCCGTACCAAGCCGATCCGGTCGGTTCGGCAGTAGAAAACGACTAGGAGCCGGAACCTGATTGGCTCTGGCCGGAACCGGTCGGAATTGGATGGAATCGGATGGTTCCGTCCAGTTCGACTTGGTTCGAACCGGTACCGACCCATACCGGATGCCGACCGGTACGGGTTTTGATGCTGGTTCGGCGAACCTTGTCTTAAGGTCCTCCATTATGGCATGCTTTTATGTTCCTTGTCAATCACTCTTCTTTTCAGACATGAAAAAGAAAAATCCACAACCTTCCTCGTTAGGAGCTGTTTATCATGAACCAGTAGAAAGTATTAAGATTAAACCCAAATGACATCTCTCTTATTTAATTTGTTGATGTAGGCTGCCTATAGGGTGGTTAGAATGAAAAGTAGAGGGTCAAAATAGCTTGATGCTGCTAATGTTAATGATTTTAGTTACCTGTAATGAGAGCATGTGCGAGAGTGTGAAAGCTGCGCTCTCAACTTATGGTAAAGAAGCATGTAAGAAGTGGTGCAAGTCCCCTAGTAGGAGATACCAGCTACTAAGCTGTGACCGGTGAGGATAAGCTTGTAAAACATCAACTCAATTGCTCAACCAAGGTCTACAAAACTCAGAGTTGGAAGACACAGGATCACTTAATGAACCAGATAAATTCTTTGCTTTAGTGGACAAGACTAGGTGAAGATACAAACAAATTTAAAACTTCAATTTTATGTCAAAGTAACATATAATGGAGCTTGGAATTGTAATATGAGCCTCATTAACTGCTGTTATGCTTCTGAAACCAGCTTTGGCTCAACAGAGGTGAGAGGTTCTTGAGACTTCTTTGCTACCTCTAATTTTTCTAAAACCTGCAAACGACATAATACACTTGTCATGATTAAAAGCTGTTCTCACTTAAACAGTCTCAGTGCAGTAGCTATGACAAATGGAGTGATAATAGTGCCATTCTAAGCAAAACGGCCTCTGAAGATGCAAAAGCAAATAAACTCATGGATGGACTAACGAGCTAGTGGATTAATGTGCTGTAACAGCCCATGGGTTTAACGAATACCTGCAAGTAAGATGGGTTTTGAATATGGTGGTCTAGTGGCCTGGAATGGAAATGAGGCAATCCAAAACAGGGCTGGCTGAGAGAAATTCCATCATTTCCTTATTTGCTGATTTAAATTTCCAATTATTTCTAACCTAGTTTCTAAAATGTTATGCTTTGATAATTGGTCATGATTAGTTTCTTTTGATATTCATTAATCAAAGGAAATGAAGAAGATTTACGTGTGTTGTGTCAAGTGTGTGCAATTTGAACATACAATGTAATACCTTGTGGCTAACAACTGTTATGTGAGCTCCATTTTTAAACACTTGTGTCCTACAATATGTAGCTTATTTTCTTTGGATGGTTTTTGATTGGTGTGCTTATAGTAGTTCATTTGATATCACAGGTGTGCTTAAAACACAAGTCGCCCTCGTTGTTAGAATTAAAAGATGGATCAGCTTTGCAAAGTGTGGTACTGATGTTGAAATGTCTGAAGATCATGGAGAATGCCACATTTTTAAGTAAGGACAATCAGGTAATCTCATATGCTTGTCCAAATTATCTAGTTATTTGGACTTTGTACAGTCCTAGAAGTCATTGCACGTTTATGACCTTTTTTGTTTGTGTAAACAGGACCACTTGCTTGGGATGGAAAGAAAGTTGGATTCTGAAAGACTTCCCCTGTCTTTTGTTGGGCTCGTTATCTGTGTGATTAAATCTTTTTCAGGTTACTTAAACAAAATTGAATATTCTTCTTCATTGTAGCATTATTGTTCTATGGTCAAATTTGAACTGTTGATCAGATATAGTCTCATACTTCATTCATGTTGATGTTGTCTTTGTGGTTGCATTGTAGAGCTTTCTCTGCTCCAAAATTCTTCCAGCATTTCCAACAAAGGGAAATCAAACTTATCTGAAGTTCAGATGAATGATAACCGGAGAGGTACCTGTATCGTCTGAATGAGTCTATCTCTTTGTTGCAAACTTTTGGATGCAATAATCTGCTATGGTTGCTTAAGTTGTCTTGTTAACATTGATCTATAGAAGGGCCTAAAAATTTTGCTTGAAATTAATTTTCATCATATGCTAACAGATCATTTACTTGCTTGCTATTTTTCCTCGTCTCAAATTGGCACATCATCGAACTTAGTTGCCATTTTTTTTTTGTAAAAATCTGTTCTCACAGCATCTGATTGAATCATTTTGTGCACTTAACTATATTTTTAGATCTTCTATTATCTTACGACTGGGCTCCTATATCTGATAAGACAAGTGCCCTATATTTTAGAAGGCATGTCTTAATCTATCCCAGTTGATATATTATCTTGTTGAAATAACAAAAAACAATTTTCACCTACTATAGCAATAGAGGCTTACTGATGGTCTTGTTTTTAGCTTTCTTCTGGATATTGTAAGATAGTTTTGAAGTTTGTTGACGACCAGATGAATATTCATCTAATGATTTTGTGGACAAAGAATGCAAAAAAAAAAAATTCTTATATCTACCTAAATATAAATCATCATTACTGTTACTCTTGTTATTTTGATGCTTGCTAGATTTTCTCAGTGCAACAGGAAAAATTTGTCAAATGTGATGCCTTTGCAGGAAATTCTTATGTTAAATACTTTCATCCATCATATTCTTAAATGTAATTTGTTTTTATCCCATATATTTGTAGATATTTGTTAGAATAATTTGTTCTTAATTTTATGTATTTTCTTTTTTTTTCGTAGACAGGGGAGATCGGACTTTGACTAGTGATTGTGCTGGGTGTTCTGGCATGGACAAGAACTTTAATGGAAGGAGCATTTATAAACGTCAAAAATTGTCATCTTCCCAGTCCAAAGAAGCCCTTCCTGGTTCAGAAACAACTAGTGCATCTGGTTCTGATGAGTTAACCATAAAGAGAACTGATTGTACTTCATCTGGTTCATGTAATGGGGCATCAAGTACTTCATCTAGAGATAGCTACACAAATGGTAATAGTTTAAAGCTGAACATGCATGGTAACGGTTTAAAGGTGAATTCCATTAAAGGTTCAAAGGGATGGATCTCCATAAATCCTAATGGTTTGAAAAAGAATTCAAGTGACTTGTCCAAAAGGCGTCATATGTCTGAAGATGTTAAAGGTGATTGTAAGATGGACAGCTTTGATCCATTTGCGTTTGACGAAGGGGACTTGGAACCATCAAAGTGGGAGTTGTTAAAAAAGAAGAAAGAAACATCTCACACACACCAAATGGTTGTAACAAATGGTGAACTTACAGATGGATACAATCTTCCAAATGTTACCACGGATGATGTATTAAGTCGGTTAACTGATGAGCAAAATTATCATCCTTGTGAAAATTCTTGTCCATCAGTAATTGAAGAAGATTCTAACCTTCTGGAAGACTGCCTCCTCACTTCAGTAAAGGTAATTTGATTGTTCTCACCATTCTCACAAATGCTTATACACATGCAACAGGTATCATAACATACTAGTGATAGGCATCATTCATTTTTCAGTGACACTACAAACATGCTGAGAAGCTGCTGAATGAATTTAAGGCAGTCACACGTTATTAATCAAAATATGTTAATCTTAGCATTATTTTAGAAGTAGAAACGATGTTTTTGTTTTTAAATGTGTCATGATTGGTTTTCACAGGGTATTTTTTCTAGAGGGATGGGGTATGTGTCATTGAATTGTTAGTGCTGATTCTAAAAGCTAACATATGCTCCAGTCATGATGCACATCTACAGGCAAAAACTCTTTCTATACGATACATGTGTTTATATACACAAACACATATTTTGATGCATGCACATAATATTTCATATATACACAAACAAATGCACTATATGTATTTTTTTTTTTTGTATGTCTCAATGTATATCTTATCAAAAATTTTCTTATATACATACCCACATACAAGTTTACATACATAAGAACATTTATACATACTATATGTGATGTGTGCTCACCTGTCTGACTTGACTGGGATATTTGGGATTGTATTCCAACTTGTCTCTAAAATCTGAACACTAAAATGATGGTTGACTTTGAGCTGAAATATGGTCAAAAACTTTCTCAACTCTTGATGGCTCACAACTTGATCTTTCAAACTAACCCTTGGATGGGGCAGGGCTAGTTGGTTATTACAATCTTAACTGGTATGTCTGGTACAGCAGCCATGAGATATACTGTACTATGCAACAAATTTTGCAACAATGGAGAGCATGTTAGTTTTACTATTTCATCTGTTTTGTTGCATGTCATTATATTTTTATTTTGTGCTCTTTTTTTTCAGAATTTGGATACATTATTTTTATGAATCAGTATGCTTTTCTTCAGATGGTTTTAATCTATCCAATAAGGGCTTTCATCTTTTCGAAGTAATGTTATGAGTGACAAATTCATTACATGCCTACCAACACCACTGAGGCAACGATCACAATTCATTCTCTTTTTATAACTGCTTTTAATGCACACCATCTTAATATGCTTAATGTGGCATTATTCTATTAAGTAGCATACCACGTCTCCTGTAGTTGTAATTTCCAGGTCTTTATATGTATGCCTTATGATTTCTGTCGGACAAATAAAGAAGTATCCTATCCTTAAGTTGCCTACTTGGTGACACAAGCTATAGATGTTATTCTCCGCGCTTGTCAAACCCCCCACCCCCCGAAAGCTCAAACCACATGCTATAGGATGTGGAAATGACAAAAAGATAACCTGAAAAGGCTCCTGCATCAAACTATCAAGTTGATTGTTCAGAAAATTTTCATTGCATTATTATTTCATTACCATCTATTATTGAATCCACCAGTTTTTCTTTCCACTGTTTGTATAAGGAGTGGTCACAAAAACCCATGAACAATTTCAGACTAATTTCTTTTCATGTAGTTTCCTTTATATCATGTCATTCTCCTTGCTGCTCTGATACTGTCTGAAGGTTGTGCTTGCATTGACTTTTTGGCAGGTTCTTATGAACTTAACAAATGACAACCCTGTGGGCTGTCAGCAAATTGCTGCTTGTGGTGGGCTGGACACCATGGCTTATTTGATCATTAGCCATTTTCCATCATTTGACTTGTGCTTCCCTATGAACAGCCAAGTGAAAGAGAATAATTTCTCTTCCAAACTAGGTATTGATGCTGGTCATCCTAACAACAGACATTTAAGTGACCATGAATTGGATTTTCTGGTTGCTATTTTGGGTTTGCTTGTGAACCTTGTGGAGAAGGACAGTCGAAACAGGTCACCTCTCTGGATTCTTTCATATCAATTTTTTTTCTTAATCTGCGTCTGAAGTGAAATATGCCAAGTAAAGAAATATATGTACTTTTGAATATCTATTTTAACTTTTAGTTGCTTTGAGAGGGTTGCTGTTTGTTTTCTAAAGACTAGTTCAACCTTTCATGTATTATGTTCTTTGTTGCCCGAAAATGCCTATTATGTCTGCAATCACACTAGAATTTTTAAGTAGGAAAAGGTTTGCACCTGTATACTCTTGACTTATTTCTTTGCTAGTCATTTCATGCTGACAAAATACAGTTTGAGCATTTCCTTGCCGGTTTCTCTTTATTTCTATTGTCTTCATAATCTTTGGTCACAGTGTAGTTATCTGAAGAAAAAAAAATTAATTGACACTGCTAGTAGTTGGACTTGGTGCATTATCTTGTTTTTCATCCTTTACATTCTTCTGGTGATGTCATTTAATAATCTAGAGTTGAAAGTTGAAACCAAGTGGACTTTAGCTCATGACATCTTAACTCACAAATCAGTCATCCACATATATAACTAGGATTTAATTTTTCCCACTTTTTGAAGGTTCAATATTGTCATCCTTAGGATTGGATGCACAAACCTTCTGCTAATTTTGTAGTGGTTCAGGACTTCAGGTTCAAAGTTCATCTTTATGTTCTAGTGATTAGATCTGTATGAGGCAAATATCCTGCAACATGCACAGCCCCTTAGATAATTCCATCAAAAAATAGTTGGGCTTGATGGCACAAGTTGTAATAGATTGGAAAGTACCAAGGAGGAAAGGACTACTGGAGATTGAAGGAAAATGAGGAGATGAGAGACTAAAGAAAGAAATAGAATGGAAAGAAAGTGCAAGAATCGAGAAGGCTAGAATACATCAGTCACCTGCTGCTAAGACAACAGGACAATCACCAATAAATCAGAATGTCAAAAATGCACTTTTGGTTGTGGCCCATCATGTAATAAATATTTTATCGACTTATATGGGGCTAGAATACATTGTGTGAGGTCAATTTAACCAACAGGAGAAGGTGCAATTACAGGATAAAAAAACATCACTTCTTAAATTAAAGCATATGTACCAAAGCATCTGGGCTTGGAAAGGAATCTTGGCAACCTCATTTATCCAAGAGCTAATCAGCGCATCAATAAACTCATATTAAGACACAAATGTGAGTATAGGAATGTCTCTTCTTTATATTCTCCTAAATAAAGTTTACTTTAAATCTGCCTCCCATAATTTGATTGTTTGGTATATGTAGTGTCACTTGGTTATTCTGAAGAGTTTTAAATAATATTTGACAAGAAATTTCATTTTAGACAACGAAGTATTTAGCCAGAGTAGTTTGCATTTTGCATGAGCTGTAGCTCTATTCTCTGCTTTTGCTTGAAATGACCACTAACCTTTTCTTTTTTACTTCTCAAAGTTATCATGCTACAGTGAACAATGCATGGCAACCAGCAATTAACCTATCACCTGGTGAAATTTCCGAATTAGCATTTCATTATGGTTCCAATGGTAAATGCCTATTAATTTCGTAAGAAATTATCTCTTGGTGCAGCTTGAGATATGTCAATATTTGTAGTTAGCTTTAGTAGGAGGATCTAGGCTTATGATTTTATTAGGTTCCTTCACTTACTAGCCCATGAAATATTTAAATGAGGATCCAAATTCCATTATTGGAGTGTTCTTTCACTTGGCTCCTAAGAAACTAAATTTAGGTTCTTAGTTTGAAATTTGAAAAATCTTCCATGATAAATTTCTTCCCTCTTTTTTTTTTTTGGGGGTGGGGTGGTGGATTCTTTAATTCTCACCTAGGTCTTTGTCGTGAAAATTCTTCTAATAAAGAATTTAGCCTCCTCATTCCTTCATCATCAATTGAAACCACAAAAATATTATCATATTAATAATGTTTTAAAAGGTGGCTGCGGCCCATATGCAGTATGCGAGCT
This sequence comes from Phoenix dactylifera, assembly GCF_009389715.1. Lineage (NCBI taxonomy): Eukaryota > Viridiplantae > Streptophyta > Magnoliopsida > Arecales > Arecaceae > Phoenix > Phoenix dactylifera. The sequence goes on from NW_024069106.1 coordinate 59,658, forward strand.
GCATATTCAGGCACTTTTGCAATTGTAGTTTCTTTTAACTATTCAAAAATAAGTAAAATATGTTAAATACAATAAAAAATTATTGTAATAGTAATATTTTTTTGAATAAATAGTAGCAATATCAATAACAATAACAAGCAGTGCTTCCTACATAGTACTTAATACATAACAACAATAGTCATAATAGATTTAACCAAGATTCTCCGTACCGGTATCGGTAGGCGTACTGGTCGCCTACCGGACTGGTACGGTTTTGGTTCATACCGGAACCAGCCAGCTCTTTTCCGCCGGAGTCGGGGAAGAAGAAGAGAACGAGAGAGAGAGAGAGCACGAGGAAGAGAGGGAGGGAGAAGACCTGTGGCCGCCATTGGAGAGCCGCAGAGGGGTGGCGGAGGCCGAGGGGGGCCGGAGGAACCCGCTGGGGCGCGGCCACGGCTTTTTAATTTGGGGATTTTAAGTAAAGTCGGCAAATCGGGTGCTGACTTTACTTAAAAATTTTCGAATTTAAAAAATTGAAGATTTTAAAGTGAAGTCAGCAACGGATTTGCCGACTTCACTTAAAATCTCCAAATTAAAAAGCCGCGGCCTCGTCGAAACGGGGGACGCGGCCGCGGCCTCGGCTTTCGCCGTGCTCCCGTGGGTTCCCCTGCCCCCCCGGACCTCTGCCGGCTCTGATGGCGGCCACAGGTCTCCTCCTTCCCTCTCTTCCCCACGCTTTTTCTCCTTCTCTTCGTCTTCTTTGTCTTCGGCACAGAACCGGCCCGTACCAGTTTTCACTGCTCCGGTGTACCAGTTACAGGCCGGACCGGTCCGAACCGGCTGGTACGGGCCGGTTCGTCAGACCCTGGATTTAACACATTAACATCATTAATACCCATAACCAACCCCTCCCAAGCTTATGTCCAACTTAACCATCATCTTGAATCCGCATGGGCTCAAATAAGAGTAGGCTACATGTGTCGATTTGCAATGATACTCCAGCTGCATATGTGATTGCACAATACTAAGTAGTAGACTTTTGGTCCAGATGCAGTATTACTGCATAAGGTAACTGCATATAGGGCGGAGGCCGAAGGGGGGGTGGCGGAGCCCGTGGGGGGGTGAGGGAACCCGCGGGGGCGCGGCCACGACAATTTAGGAATTTTAATTCGGAGATTTAAGTGAAGTCAGCATCCGATTTGCCGACTTCACTTAAAATCCCCAAATTAAAAGCCGCGGCCGCATCGAAACAGAGGACGCGGCTGCGGCCTTGGCCTCCGCCACCGCCCCTGCGAGTTCCCCCGTCCCCCCCTCCGGCGGGCTCTACCGCCCCTCCGACCTCCGCTGGCTCTCCGATGGCAGCCACAGGTCTCTTCCCTCCCTTTCTTCCCCGTGCTCTCTCTCTTTCTCTTCGTCTTCTTTGTCTCCGGCATAGAACCGGCCAGTACTGGTTTTCACTGCTCCGGTGTACCGGTTACAGGCCGGATCGGTCCGAACTGGCTGGTACGGGCTTGTTCGTTAGACCCTGGATTTAACACATTAACATCATTAATACTCATAACCAACCCCTCCAAAACTTATATCCAATTTAACCATCATCTTGAATCCGCATGGGCTCAAATAAGAGTAGGCTACATGTGTCGATTTGCAATGCTACTCCAGCTGCATATGTGATTGCACAGTACTAAGTAGCAGACTTTTGGTCCATATGCAGTATTACTGCATAAAGTAACTGCATATAGGCATTGCATTGTGGATTAGCGACGGGATCCGGATGTGTGCCCGCATTTGCAGCTAGTTGCACCATATTTTAGAATATTGCAACTTAAACAATGTGACCATCCTTGGGAAGAAATGCAACCACATGGCTTCTCCTAGGAAACACATTTCAAATAATGCTTTAAAACATTCATTATAACAAATATAAGCATGCAATTTCTATGAGGTGATGATATTTGCTTTATATTAATATATTATTTCTTGAATTAAGATATTTAATTAATAATCTCGAGCTAAAGAAGTACTAAAATCAAGTTTTTATATCCAATGGGGTAGGGATGTCCTAGTTTCTCCCACGGAATGGGATGCCCTGTTGTCTCGGCCCATCCCGGTGGTTTGTTTTGGTTGAGCGTCCTGGTAGGTACCATCCGTCTCTTCCCCTTCTTTCCTTTGTTTGTTTGTTTGTTTCTTTTCTTCTTTCTTTTGTTCCTTCCGTCCTCTTTCTTTCTTTCTCTTTTTTCTTCTTTTTTTCCCTTCTTCCTTCTTTCCTCTATTTTTTTCTTTTTTCTTCTTTTTTTCTTTCCCTTCTTCCTTTTTTCTCCTCCCTTCCTTCTTTTTCTTCTTCTTCTTCTTCTTCTCTTCTTTTCCTTCTTTCTTTGTTTCTCTTTTTTTTCTTCTTCTTTTGTTCCCTTTTTCCTTCATTCCTTCCTTTCCCTTTCATCTCTTCTTTGTTTCTTTTTCTTCTTTCTTTCCTTCCTTCTTTCCTCTCTTTCTTTCTTTCTTTCCTTCTTTTTTTCTTTATTCTTTTGTTCCCTTCTTCCTTCTATCGTTCATTTCTTTCTTTTTTTCTTCTTTTTGTCTTTCCCTTCTTCCTTTTTTTCTTCTCCCTTCCTTTCCTTCTTTTCTTCCTCTTCTTCTTTCCTTTCTTTCTTTCTTTTCCTTTTCTTCTTCTTTCATTTCTTTCTTTTTATCCCCTTTCCTTTCTTTCCTTTTCATTTTTTTTTTCTATGTGGCTGGGTTTCAGAGTCCCGCTCCTTGTCCTGGTACCGTTTTGTCATGAGAATGGGATGCTCCCCCGGGCCCAGCTAGCTCCGCCTTAAGGACAAATATTTACCTATGTATCGAATTGGTTTAGCTTGCAAATAGTGAGATATATAAAGAAGATTATAATGGTCTTTCGTCAAGTATATTAAAATAAATATATAAAATCTGTGAAGTTCTCAAAAATCTAAACAACTCAAAGAACAAATGGAGAAGAAGTATTACAAAGTTCTTTTCCAAGAATGAGAGTTAATGTGTTTTTTCTAACTTATTGTACTACTTATTTATGAGGCTAAAAATATATTGACAAGAAATGTTTAACCTCAATGATGAGGGATGCTAAATGACAATTTCTTTATGGGGGAGAACACTAGAAAGATTAGCAACAACGACACTAGGATATAAAGTATGCCAAAATCTTGGAGCACAAAAAGATAGGAACTTGTTTTCTGAATAGTAAAGGGTTTGACTTTGACTTTATATAAGTTGAAAGTGAACTCAAAGGGAGTTCATAAATATAGAAAATAAATGATGGACTCAAAGAAGATTTAAGATGTTTTATGCCAACTCCTAGTTACAATATGGTACCAAGCAAGGTTCCTAGTATTGTTTTTGGTACCTGGACTAGCACCATTCTAGTACAATGTCAGTATCCCTCGGTTTGTAGTACCAACACTTGGTATTCCCCTTAAGTCGAGTATCAGTTCACTTGATACTAGATGGTATGGTCCGGTATAAAATACTATTGTACCAAGAAAAGATGGTAGAACTAGATATTTCAAAATATGGCTGTCTTACCTATGATTAGCTTTGATATTCCATAGCTACAATCCCTGATGTAGTTTTGTGAGTGGCAAGATTAAGGACGCTTGAATTCTGGGGTAGCATTGGATACATGTGGGGAATACTTGAGCATCGCGAATGGTTGTGTGGTTGTTGAAATTTTGTGCACTCTTTTGAGAGTAGGATAGTATCATGTTGCAAGAGGTGTGAAGTCAAAGGATTGGGTGACACCATAGACTATGTGCTTGGTTTTGCCAAAGCATGCTTAGCTGCAAGCCCTAGAGTTGTAAATGGCATGCTTTAGAAGATCAAACTATGTTTGTGTCTTTTTACCTATCATAACCTACTAGTTCACAACTTTTTCTTCAAACCAAGGATTGCCCTTTGTATTGGTAACAAAAAGCATGCCAGCTATTGTCCTTGGCACATACCTGTATGGTGTGTTGGTACAGTATGCATTGGACTGACACTTGATAGGCATGCACACCAGCATCAAGAGTTTTTAAAGCCTTTCTTCTAATAATGCAAGTAGCCCAAGCACCTGTGCAACCTCTACCACTTTGTAGATTGTCCAGATACATATACATAACTTGAGAAGGATATGGTACCGGAACTCGTGCACTTTTTTTGCTAGAACGGTACGGTACTAGGTATGGGACACAGCACACAGGACTGCATCCCCTATACCAACACATTGTGTATTGGTGCAGAAAACCAGCCAGAACAGTATGGTACCCTTTATACCATCTTGTTTCTGCAGGATTTGAAAACCTGGCATACTAAGTATTCCTAAGGCTACCTTTGATATTTGATGCTTTTCTGTATCCTTTTTTTTAACAGATCTTCCCCTTTTTTCGTGCATACAAATTAAAGTACATTCCCTTACTGGGGTCCCCTCATGTGTTCGTCGTACATGCCTATACCATCTTAATCTATTTTCCATCATTTTGTCCTTATTTGTGCATGTCCCACCTCTAATAGATCCATTTCTTAATATAAGTTTTGCCATTATTCATCCTTGACATTTCGTTTCTACTGCATTTAACTTGTTCTCTTGAACCCTTATTATGGCTTAGCATTATTAGTTATACAATGCGTAGTCCTTATCATTGTTCTATAAAATCTTTTCATAAATCTTCATGTATGCGTCAACCACACCCTAGGGGCACCTCTCCACTTCATCCAACCTGCTCTAATTCTAAGATATTCATCATATATATGTATATCTTCATCTATTTCTCCATTATTTTGTATAAAAGTTTCCAAATGAGGAAATCAATTATATGTTGTTATTTTTCATCCATCAATCTTAATGGCATCTTATCTTTATTTTCCAATTTTACTAAAATTACATTCCATTTGCTGTTTTGTTCTACTAACTTTTAAGCCCTTATCCTTTGAAGTTTTTTCTCATAATCTAATTTAGCATTTAATCTAGTTTCCTTACTCATTAATAGTTGCAATAGCTTGCCAACATTCTTAACAATGTTCGCAACAGGGGAAAAACGATATTAGTAATATGGAAAGGCATAATCTGAATTGAAGGGAGCACGGAGTAGAGTTGTATACAGGTTCATGTCCAGACAACATCTTTTTGATCCTTATTTTCTTCGATTAGCTTGTTTTGAGTCCTGTATGTCAATCTTGGAAGGCTAGTAAATAATTAATCCATCAACCAATTGAACTAGAACCTTGTGCTATTTGGTAGGCTTGTCATTTATATATGAGGGATCATTAGAAACAAGACCAGAAATTGTTATTGTTTGTCCAAGGATTACATTTTTTTGATGGCATCTCTTTTGCCCTTAAATTATGGTGTCAAAGGTTCAGGACAGGTCCAAGTTCAAGACATAAGGCTTCCTAGGGCCGAAACAACTATGCGTAGGACCAAGGTACGCTGACTCGGTACCGGTAAGCATACCGGTCGCCTACCGAGCCAGTCTCCTGCTTCTTTTTTTTTTGGTTCAAGCGTCCGCGCGGCGGATAAAAGGTGGCCAACAAGTAGCATTAAATGCACTCTGTGGCATTTAGTGACCCGAGTGGGGCAGCGCGCAAAGGTTCAGGATAGGTCCAAGTTCAAGATGTAGGCTTCCTAGGGCCGAGACAACTATGCGTAGGACAAGGTACGTTGATCGGTACCGGTAGGCATATCGGTCGCCCTACCGAACCGGTCCTCCTGCTCTCTTTTTTCGGTTCACGTCCGTGCGCGGATAAAGGTGGCCACAGAGAGCATTAAATGCCACTCTGTGGCATTTATGACCCAAGTGGGGCAGCGCGCCACGCGGATGAACTGGCCCATGCCGCGTGCTGCCCCGCGCGAATGAACTAGCCCGCGCCCGTTGCTGGCGTACTGCCCCGCGTGGGCGGGGGAACTGCGCCCGGGCGGTTCCCAACGCGGGAATCGCGCCCGGCGCAGTGGAATCACGCTCGCACGCGGTGAAACCGGGCGCGGAAATGCGCATGGGCGGGGCATGATGGAGGGTGGCTTTTGGCCCGGAAGCCTCCACACCACTCTAAGCCTTGTGCTCCTTGTGCGCACTTTGAAAATGGTTCATTCGGGCCGATACCGGGGGTAACGCCGGATGGTGTTCGGATGCTTAGGTACTCGTGGATTCAAGTCAAGGGGCGGGCCTACTGGTGTGCAGCTTGGCCTGACTCTTGGCTTGATGAGAACAACCAAAGACACAAGTATGAACACAGTATTTTATAGGAATGCTTGATGGTTGATTCTATTCCCAAAACAAGATTACAAAACACTCTAGTGGAACTATGATGGGTTCTCACTAGCCCAAGTCCTTAGAATGATTCTAAGACCGATTACAATAGAGCAAAGCTCTCCTAAGCCCTTAGGCCGAATTATAAGTGGAACTCTCTAAAACAAAAGGATATTATCCCAAGCTCTCATCAAGGCATATATATAGGCTCTTCATGGGGGACAAACACTTCATAAAAGGGTGGCAAATGGTGTGGCCTAGATCGGGCAAAGCCTTGGCTGACCAAGGCTTGTGGTTGGCAGGCTGCAGGGTGCTGCTGGGCGGCTGGGGGCGCTGTGGAAGGGCGCTGGCGGGCAGCTGGGGCGGAGCAGGCAGGGCAGGGGCGCGCGATAGGGTGCTTAGCAGGGCGGCCGCGCAGGCCTGGCACACGCCGCGCGCGTGCAGGCAGCGCGCGCAGGCCGGCAGGCGCTGCGCGCCCATACGTGCGCGCAGGTGCATGGTCGGGCGGGCACACGGACCTGCGGCCGGCAAGGTTCGCTGAGCCGAACCTGGCTAGGCCGCGGGCGCGCGCAGGCGGGCTTGGCCGAGGCTGGGCATGCGCAGCGTGGGCTCGCCTGCCACATCTTGGCCGAGTGTGAAACGGCTTGGCCAAGTGTGAAGGGGCTTCGGCCAAGGCTTGGCCAAGTGTGAAGAGGCTTCGATCAATGCTCGGCCAAGTATGAAGGAGCTTTGGCCAAGGCTCTCTAAGCAAAGTAGTTGACCCAAATGTTGATCTTGGTCTTGGCATGGCCTTCCATTGGCTTCATCCGGGCCCGGATTTTGCATTGGTTGAGGGCGCCGACGGCGGCGTTTGCGGGGATCCTCAACAGGGAACCATGCGTGGCCCGAAAAGGGCCATGCGCTACACCACAGGGCGCACATTGTGATTTAAAAAAAATGGTACCGGTGCGAACCGGCTGGTACGCAGCCGGTACCGGCCCGAAAACAGTTGAAACCGGTTCCCACGCTATCCGAGTATCGGTTTCAGGCCGGATTGGTCTGTGCCGGGCCGAACCGGTCGGTACGGTCCGGTTCGGCAGACCATGTGTAGGACTGAGTTTACCTTGAAACTGGCTTAAATATTCTAGGCATTTTTAGCCAATAATGCCAAACTGGCTAGTTCAGAGCGTGCCGAACCAGTCAGTTGCCAATATGGCCATCAGTTTAAGGTAAAAAGCCTTCGCCCCTCCCCTATTCGAATATTCTCCCCTCGGCTTTGCTTGATTTTGAAACCCTAATCCCCATCCCATCGAGTCGGCGATGATGCCATATGATGGCAATGATGAGGTCCCCGACCAGGTATCTCTCTCTCTCCCCCTCTCTCCTCCTCTCTCTCTAGGTCCTCGTTGTCGGATCCGGAGCTCTCAAAAACCCCTCATGATGGCTCAAACCTCTCTCTCTGCAGCCTCTCTCTCCCCCTTTCTCTCTACCCATCGCTCTTAGTCTTTGTTGTCGGATTTGTAGTGCTTGAAGCTCCCTTGCGATGGCTCGAACCTCTCTCTCTCTTGCTCCCTTCCTCCCTCCCCCCTCTTTCTTTTCCTCTTTCCTTCTCCGTCTCCCCCTTCCTTTCTGGCTCTCCTTGCTTCAGTACATTGCGGTACAGACTTGTACCATACCGAGCTAGTTGCCTGTTGATACGAGCCCTGGTATTTGTTCGGTAGATCTTGATTCTAGGTTTAAATGAAGGCTATTTTAAACTTTAAAGCTCTTTATTAGGGTAGTTGGGCCCATAATCAGGCATAGTTGAAATTTCCTAGGGTTCATATCTCATACCCTCATTTACAAAAACTGGCATAATCGGATTATTCACATACACAATATATGTGTATATGTATGCTTTTCTCTATTACAGTTGAGACCTTTTTTTGCTGATTTCTTCACCTACATGAATTTCTTCAAGGAACATAATAGCTAATACACACACTTGTAACCATGCCAAAAAAACAAAAATGAACATGAAACACGGTAAACCATCTGTTGCCTACCAAGACACAACCAAAGACAACACTAACCCTATTATAGGAATCAATGAGAAATATAAGGGGCCAACCCGTACCGAACTGGTACTGGCTTTGACCAGTCCGGTTTGTACGGGCCGGTTCAGCCCGTACCGAACTGGTACTGGCTCTGACCAATCCGGTTTGGTGTTAAAAACTGATACCGGCCGGTACGGGCTCTGACCAGTCCGATTTGGTGTTAAAAACTGGTACCAGCCCGTACCGGTCGGTACCGGTCAAGGTTTACTGTACCAGTACCGATAGGCGTACCGGTCTCCTACCGGATCGGTACGGTTTCGGTTCGTACCGGAAATGGCTGGTACGAACTGGCCAACTCTTCCCGCTGGAGCCGGAAAGAAGAAGAGAACGAGAGAGCGGGGCGAAAAGAGAGAGGGAGGAGACCTGTAGCCACCATTGGAGAGCCGCGGAGGGCCGCGGAGGCTGGGGGCAGGGGAACCCGCGGGGGCGCGGCTGTGGCTTTTTAATTTTGAGATTTTAAGTAAAGTCGGCAAATTGGGTGTCAACTTTACTTAAAAATCTCCGAATTACAAACTTTGAAAAATGCACTTAAAAATTCCTAAATTAAAAACTGCGGACTCGGCCTCCGTGGGTTCCCCCACCCCTCCGCGGCCTCGGCCTCCGCCGCCCCTCCGCGGCTCTCCGATGGCAGCCACAAGTCTCCTCCCTCCCTCTCTTCCCCGCGTTCTCTCTCCTTCTCTTTGTCTTC